>NW_027488644.1:0-300000 GCF_050948215.1 Halictus rubicundus | reverse complement strand
CTATCCTTTCATCTATCCTATCCTATCCTCAATCCTATCCTATCCTCTATCCTATTCTATCCTCTATCCTATCCTATCCTCTGTCCTATCCCATCCTCTATCCTATCCTATCCTCTATCGTATCGTATCCTCTATCCCATCCAATTCTCTATCCTACCCTCTATCCTATCCTATCCTCTATCGTATCGTATTCTCTATCCTTATCCAATTCTCTATCCTACCCTCTATCCTATCCAATCCTCTATCGTATCGTATCCTCTATCCTATCCAGTCCTCTATCCTATCCAATCCTCTATCCTATCATCTATCCTATCCTATCCTCTATCCTATCTTATCCTCTATCCTATCCTATCCTCTATCCTGTCCTATCCTCTATCCTATCCTATTCTCTATATTATCTTATCCTCTATACTATCCTGTACTCTATTCTATCCTTTCCTCTATCTTATCCTATCCTCTACCCTATCCTATCCTCTATCTTTCCCTATCCTCTACCCTATCCTATCCTCTATCCTATACTATCCTCTATAATATCGTATCCTCCATCCTATAGTATCATATATCCTATCCTATCCTCTATCCTATCCTATCCTCTATCCTATTCTATCCTTTATCCTATCCTATCCTCTATCCTATCCTATCGTCTATCCTATCCTATCCTCTATCCTATCCTATTCTCTATATTATCTTATCCTCTATACTATCCTGTACTCTATCCTATCCTATCATATCCTATCCTCTATCCCATAATATCCTCAATCCTATCCAATCCTCTATCCTATCCTCTATCCTATCCTATCCTCTATCCTGTCCTATCCTCTATCCTATCCTATTCTCTATATTATCTTATCCTCTATACTATCCTGTACTCTATTCTATCCTATCCTCTATCTTATCCTATCCTCTACCCTATCCTATCCTCTATCTTACCCTATCCTCTACCCTATCCTATCCTCTACAATATCGTATCCTCCATCCTATAGTATCATATATCCTAACCTATCCTCTATCCTATCCTATCCTGTATCCTATTCTATCCTCTATCCTATCCTATCCTCTATCCTATCCTATCCTCTATCCTATCCTATCCTCTATCCTATCCTATCCTCTATCCTATTCTATCCTCTATCCTACCCTATCCTCTATCCTATCCTATCCCCTATCCTATCCTATCCTATCCTCTATCCTATCCTCTATCCTATCCTATCCTATCCCCTATCCCATAATATCCTCAATCCTATTCAATTCTCTATCCTACCCTCTATCCTATCCTATCCTCTATCGTATCGTATCCTCTATCCTATCCAATCCTCTATCCTTTCATCTATCCTATCCTATCCTCTATCCTATCCTATCCTCTATCCTGTCCTATCCCCTATCCTATCCTATTCTCTATATTATCTTATCCTCTATACTATCCTGTACTCTATTCTATCCTATCCTCTATCTTATCCTATCCTCTACCCTATCCTATCCTCTATCTTATCCTATCCTCTACCCTATCCTATCCTCTATAATATCGTATCCTCCATCCTATAATATCATATATCCTATCCTATCCTCTATCCTATCCTATCCTATCCTATCCTCTATCCCATAATATCCTCAATCCTATTCAATTTTCTATCCTACCCTCTATCCTATCCTATCCTCTATCGTATCGTATCCTCTATCCTATCCAATCCTCTCTCCTATCATCTATCCTATCCTATCCTCAATCCTATCCTATCCTCTATCCTATTCTACCCTCTATCCTATCCTGTCCTCTGTCCTATCCCATCCTCTATCCTATCCTATCCTCTATCGTATCGCATCCTCTATCCTATCCAATCCTCTATCCTATCCAATCCTCTATCCTATTATCTATCCTATCCTATCCTCTATCCTATCCTATCCTCTATCCTATCCTATACTCTATCCTGTCCTATCCTCTATCCTATCCTATTCTCTATATTATCTTATCCTCTATACTATCCTGTACTCTATTCTATCCTATCCTCTATCTTATCCTATCCTCTACCCTATCCTATCCTCTATCCCATAATATCCTCAATCCTATTCAATTCTCTATCCTACCCGCTATCCTATCCTATCCTCTATCCTAGCCTATCAAATCCTCTATCCTATCCTATCCTCTATCCTATCCTATCCTCTATCCTGTCCTATCCTCTATCCTATCCTATTCTCTATGTTATCTTATCCTCTATACTATCCTGAACTCTATTCTATCCTATCCTCTATCTTATCCTATCCTCTACCCTATCCTATGCTCTATCTCATCCTATCCTCTACCCTATCCTATCCTCTATAATATCGTATCCTTCATCCTATAATATCATATATCCTATCCTATCCTATCCTATCCTATCCTCTATCCCATAATATCCTCAATCCTATTCAACTTTCTATCCTACCCTCTATCCTATCCTATCCTCTATCGTATCGTATCCTCTATCCTATCCAATCCTCTATCCTATCATCTATCCTATCCTATCCTCAATCCTATCCTATCCTCTACCCTATTCTATCCTCTATCCTATCCTATCCTCTGTCCTATCCCATCCTCTATCCTATCCTATCTTCTATCGTATCGTATTCTCTATCCTTATCCAATTCTCTATCCTACCCTCTATCCTATACTATCCTCTATAATATCGTATCCTCCATCCTATAGTATCATATATCCTATCCTATCCTCTATCCTATCCTATCCTCTATCCTCTTCTATCCTCTATCCTATCCTATCCTCTATCCTATCCTATCCTCTATCCTATCCTACCCTCTATCCTATCCCATCCTCTATCCTATCCTATCCTCTATCCTATCCTATCCTATCCTATCCTCTATCCCATAATATCCTCAATCCTATCCAATCCTCTATCCTATCCTCTATCCTATCCTCTATCCTATCCTATCCTCTATCCTATCCTATTCTCTATCCTATCCTATCCTCAATCCTATGCTATCCTCAATCCTATCCTATCCTCTATCCTATCCTATCCTCAATCGTATCCTATCCTCTATCCTAGCCTATCATATCCTATATCCTATCCTATCCTCTATCCTATCCTATCCTCTATCCTATCCTATCCTCTATCCTGTCCTATCCTCTATCCTATCCTATCCTCTATCTTATCCTATCCTCTACCCTATTCTATCCTCTATCCTGTACTATCCTCTATAATATCGTATCCTCCATCCTATAGTATCATATATCCTATCCTATCCTCTATCCTATCCTATCCTCTATCCTATCCTATCCTATCCTATCCTCTATCCCATAATATCCTCAATCCTATCCAATCCTCTATCCTATCCTCTATCCTATCCTATCCTCTATCCTATCCTATCCTCTATCCTATCCTATCCTCTATCCTATCCTATTCTCTATCCTATCCTATCCTCAATCCTATGCTATCCTCAATCCTATCCTATCCTCTATCCTATCCTATCCTCAATCGTATCCTATCCTCTATCCTAGCCTATCATATCCTATATCCTATCCTATCCTCTATCCTATCCTATCCTCTATCCTATCCTATCCTCTATCCTGTCCTATCCTCTATCCTATCCTATCCTCTATCTTATCCTATCCTCTACCCTATTCTATCCTCTACCCTGTACTATCCTCTATAATATCGTATCCTCCATCCTATAGTATCATATATCCTATCCTATCCTCTATCCTATCCTATCCTCTATCCTATCCTATCCTATCCTATCCTCTATCCCATAATATCCTCAATCCTATCCAATCCTCTATCCTATCCTCTATCAAATCCTATCCTCTATCCTATCCTACTCTCTATCCTATCCTAGCCTCAATCCTATCCTATCCTCTATCCTAGCCTATCCTCTATCCTATCCTATCCTCTATACTGTCCTATCCTCTATCCTATCCTATTCTCTATATTATCTTATCCTCTATCCTATCCCCTCCTCTATCGTATCGTATCCTCTATCCCATCCAATTCTCTTTCCTACCCTCTATCCTATCCTATCCTCCATCGTATCGTATCCTCAATCCTATCCTATCCTCTATCCTGTCCTATTCTCTATATTATCTTATCCTCTATACTATCCTGTACTCTATTCTATCCTATCCTCTATCTTATCCTATCCTCTACCCTATCCTATCATCTATCCTATCCTATCCTCAATCCTATCCTATCCTCTATCCCATTCTATTCTCTATACTATCCTATCCTCTATCCTATCCTATCCTCTATCCTATCCTATCCTCTATCCTGTCCTATCCTCTATCCTATCCTATTCTCTATATTATCTTATCCTCTATCCTATCCTATCCTCTATCCTATCCTGTCCTATCCTCTATCCTATCCTATCCTCTATCTTATCCTATCCAATCCTCTATCCTATCCTCTATCAAATCCTATCCTCTATCCTATCCTACTCTCTATCCTATCCTATCCTCAATCCTATCCTATCCTTTATCCTAGCCTATCCTCTATCCTATCCTATCCTCTATACTGTCCTATCCTCTATCCTATCCTATCCTCTATAATATCGTATCCTCCATCCTATAATATCATATATCCTATCCTGTCCTCTATAATATCGTATCCTCCATCCTATAGTATCATATATCCTGTCCTATCCTCTATCCTATCCTATACTCTATTCTATCCTATCCTCTATCCTATCATATCCTTTATCCTATCCTATCATCTATTATATCCTATCCTATCCTATCCTATCCTATCCTCTATCCCATAATATCCTCAATCCTATCCAATCCTCTATCCTATCCTCTATCCTATCCTATCCTCTATAATATCGTATCCTCCATCCTATAATATCATATATCCTATCCTGTCCTCTATAATATCGTATCCTCCATCCTATAGTATCATATATCCTGTCCTATCCTCTATCCTATCCTATACTCTATCCTATCCTATCCTCTATCCTATCCTATCCACTATCCTATCCTATCCTCTATCCTATCCTATCCTCTATCCTGTCCTATCCTCTATCCTATCCTATTCTCTATATTATCTTATCCTCTATCCTATCCCCTCCTCTATCGTATCGTATCCTCTATCCCATCCAATTCTCTTTCCTACACTCTATCCTATCCTATCCTCCATCGTATCGTATCCTCAATCCTATCCTATCCTCTATCCTGTCCTATTCTCCATATTATCTTATCCTCTATACTATCCTGTACTCTATTCTATCCTATCCTCTATCTTATCCTATCCTCTACCCTATCCTATCCTCTACCCTATCCTACCCTCTATCCTATACTATCCTCTATAATATCGTATCCTCCATCCTATAGTATCATATATCCTATCCTATCCTCTATCCTATCCTATCCTCTATCCTATCCTATCCTCTATCCTATCCTATCCTCTATCCTCTCCTATCCTATCCTATCCTCTATCCCATAATATCCTCAATCCTATCCAATCCTCTATCCTATCCTCTATCCTATCCTCTATCCTATCCTATCCTCTATCCTATCCTATTCTCTATCCTATCCTATCCTCAATCCTATGCTATCCTCAATCCTATCCTATCCTCTATCCTATCCTATCCTCAATCCTATCCTATCCTCTATCCTAGCCTATCATATCCTCTATCCTATCCTATCCTCTGTCCTATCCTATCCTCTATCCTAGCCTATCATATCCTCTATCCTATCCTATCCTCTATCCTATCCTGTCCTCTATCCTATCCTATCCTCTGTCCTATCCCATCCTCTATCCTATCCTATCCTCTATCGTATCGTATCCTCTATCCCATCCAATCCTCTATCCTATCATATATCCTATCCTATCCTCAATCCTATCCTATCCTCTATCCTATCCTATACTCTATTCTATCCTATCCTCTATCCTATCATATCCTTTATCCTATCCTATCCTCTATTATATCCTATCCTATCCTATCCTATCCTATCCTCTATCCCTTAATATCCTCAATCCTATCCAATCCTCTATTATATCCTATCCTATCCTATCCTATCCTAGCCCCTATCCCTTGATATCCTCAATCCTATCCAATCCTCTATCCTATCCTCTATCCTATCCTATCCTCTATCCTATCCTATTCTCTATCCTATCCTATCCTCAATCCTATGCTATCCTCAATCCTATCCTATCCTCTATCCTATCCTATCCTCAATCCTATCCTATCCTCTATCCTAGCCTATCATATCCTCTATCCTATCCTATCCTCTATCCTATCCTATCCTCTATCCTATCCTATCCTCTATCCTATCCTATCCTCTATCCTGTCCTATCCTCTATCCTATCCTATACTCTATATTATCTTATCCTCTATCCTATCCCCTCCTCTATCGTATCGTATCCTCTATCCCATCCAATTCTCTTTCCTACCCTCTATCCTATCCTATCCTCCATCGTATCGTATCCTCAATCCTATCCTATCCCCTATCCTGTCCTATTCTCTATATTATCTTATCCTCTATACTATCCTGTACTCTATTCTATCCTATCCTCTATCTTATCCTATCCTCTACCCTATCCTATCATCTATCCTATCCTATCCTCAATCCTATCCTATCCTCTATCCTATTCTATCCTCTATCCTATCCTATCCTCTGACCTATCCCATCCTCTATCCTATCCCCTCCTCTATCGTATCGTATCCTCTATCCTATCCAATCCTCTATCCTATCATCTATCCTATCCTATCCTCAATCCTATCCTATCCTCTATCCTATTCTATTCTCTATACTATCCTATCTTCTATCCTATCCTATCCTCTATCCTATCCTATCCTCTATCCTGTCCTATCCTCTATCCTATCCTGTACTCTATTCTATCCTATCCTCTATCCTATCCTATCCTCTATCCTATCCTATCCCCTATCCTATCCTATCCTCTATCCTATCCTATCCTATCCTCTATCCCATAATATCCTCAATCCTATTCAATTCTCTATCCTACCCTCTATCTTATCCTATCCTCTATCGTATCGTATCCTCTATCCTATCCAATCCTCTATCCTTTCATCTATCCTATCCTATCCTCTATCCTATCCTATCCTCAATCCTATCCTATCCTCAATCCTATCCTATCCTCTATCCTATCCTATCCTCAACCCTATTCTATCCTCTATCCTATTCTATCCTCTATCCTATCCTATCCTCTGTCCTATCCCATCCTCTATCCTATCCTATCCTCTATCGTATCGTATCCTCTATCCCATCCAATTCTCTTTCCTACCCACTATCCCATCCTATCCTCTATCGTATCGTATCCTCTATCCTATCCAATCCTCTATCCTATCCTCAATCCTATGCTATCCTAAATCCTATCCTATCCTCTATCCTAGCCTGTCCTATCCTCTATCCTATCCTATTCTCTATATTATCTTATACTCTATACTATCCTGTACTCTATTCTATCCTATCCTCTATCTTATCCTATCCTCTACCCTATCCTATCCTCTATAATATCGTATCCTCCATCCTATAATATCACATATCCTATCCTATCCTCTATCCTATCCTATCCTCTATCCTATCCTATCCTATCCTATCCTGTATCCCATAATATCCTCAATCCTATTCAATTCTCTATCCTACCCGCTATCCTATCCTATCCTCAATCCTATCCTATCCTCAATCCTATTCTATCCTCTGTCCTATCCCATCCTCTATCCTATCCCCTCCTCTATCGTATCGTATCCTCTATCCCATCCAATTCTCTTTCCTACCCTCTATCCTATCCTATCCTCTATCGTATCGTATCCTCTATCCTATCCAACCCTCTATCCTATCATCTATCCTATCCTATCCTCAATCCTATCCTATCCTCTATCCTATTCTATTCTCTATACTATCCTATCTTCTATCCTATCCTATCCTCTATCCTGTCCTATCCTCTATCCTATCCTGTACTCTATTCTATCCTATCCTCTATCCTATCCTATCCTCTATCCTATCCTATCCCCTATCCTATCCTATCCTCTATCCTATCCCATCCTATCCTCTATCCCATAATATCCTCAATCCTATTCAATTCTCTAGCGTACCCTATATCTTATCCTATCCTCTATCGTATCGTATCCTCTATCCTATCCAATCCTCTATCCTTTCATCTATCCTATCCTATCCTCAATCCTATCCTATCCTCTATCCTATCCTATCCTCAATCCTATCCTATCCTCAATCCTATCCTATCCTCTATCCTATCCTATCCTCAATCCTATCCTATCCTCTATCCTATCCTATCCTCAATCCTATCCTATCCTCAATCCTATCCTATCCTCTATCCTATCCTATCCTCAATCCTATCCTATCCTCTATCCTATTCTATCCTCTATCCTATCCTATCCTCTGTCCTATCCCATCCTCTATCCTATCCTATCCTCTATCGTATCGTCTCCTCTATCCCATCCAATTCTCTATCCTACCCTCTATCCTATCCTATCCTCTATCGTATCGTATCCTCTATCCTATCCAATCCTCTATCCTATCATCTATCCTATCCTATCCTCGATCCTATCCTATCCTCTATCCTAACCTATCCTCTATCCTATCCTCTATCCTATCCTATCCTCTATCCTATTCTATCCTCTATCCTATCCTATCCTCTGTCCTATCCCATCCTCTATCGTATCGTATCCTCTATCCCATCCAATTCTCTTTCCTACCCACTATCCTATCCTATCCTCTATCGTATCGTATCCTCTATCCTATCCAATCCTCTATCCTATCATCTATCCTATCCTATCCTCTATCCTATTCTATTCTCTATACTATCCTATCTTCTATCCTATCCTATCCTCTATCCTATCCTATCCTCTATCCTGTCCTATCCTCTATCCTATCCTGTACTCTATTCTATCCTATCCTCTATCCTATCCTATCCTCTATCCTATCCCCTCCTCTATCGTATCGTATCCCCTATCCTATCCTATCCTCTATCCTATCCTATCCTATCCTCTATCCCATAATATCCTCAATCCTATTCAATTCTCTATCCTACCCTCTATCCTATCCTATCCTCAATCCTATCCTATCCTCTATCCTATCCTATCCTCAATCCTATTCTATCCTCTATCCTATTCTATCCTCTATCCTATCCTATCCTCTGTCCTATCCCATCCTCTATCCTATCCTATCCTCTATCGTATCGTATCCTCTATCCCATCCAATTCTCTTTCCTACCCACTATCCTATCCTATCCTCTATCGTATCGTATCCTCTATCCTATCCAATCCTCTATCCTATCCTCAATCCTATGCTATCCTCAATCCTATCCTATCCTCTATCCTAGCCTGTCCTATCCTCTATCCTATCCTATTCTCTATATTATCCTATCCTCTACCCTATCCTATCCTCTATCGTATCGTCTCCTCTATCCCATCCAATTCTCTATCCTACCCTCTATCTTATCCTATCCTCTATCGTATCGTATCCTCTATCCTATCCAATCCTCTATCCTATCATCTATCCTATCCTATCCTCAATCCTATCCTATCCTCTATCCTATTCTATCCTCTATCCTATCCTATCCTCTGTCCTATCCTATCCTATCCTATCCTGTATCCCATAATATCCTCAATCCTATTCAATTCTCTATCCTATCCTGTATCCTATCCTCTATCCTATCCTATCCTCTATCCTATCATATCCTCTATCCTATCCTATCCCCTATCCTATCCTATCCTCTATCCTATCCAATCCTCTATAATATCGTATCCTCTATCCCATCCAATTCTCTTTCCTACCCACTATCCTATCCTATCCTCTATCGTATCGTATCCTCTATCCTATCCAATCCTCTATCCTATCCTCAATCCTATGCTATCCTCAATCCTATCCTATCCTCTATCCTAGCCTGTCCTATCCTCTATCCTATCCTATTCTCTATATTATCTTATGCTCTATACTATCCTGTACTCTATTCTATCCTATCCTCTATCTTATCCTATCCTCTACCCTATCCTATCCTCTATAATATCGTATCCTCCATCCTATAATATCACATATCCTATCCTATCCTCTATCCTATCCTATCCTCTATCCTATCCTATCCTATCCTATCCTGTATCCCATAATATCCTCAATCCTATTCAATTCTCTATCCTATCCTGTATCCTATCCTCTATCCTATCCTATCCTCTATCCTATCATATCCTCTATCCTATCCTATCCCCTATCCTATCCTATCCTCTATCCTATCCAATCCTCTATAATATCGTATCCTCTAGCATATCAAATCCTCTTTCCTATAATATCCTCTATCCTATCCTATCCTCCATCCTATCCTGTATCCTATCCTCTATCCTATCCTACCCTCTATCCTATCCTATCTTCTATCCTATCCTATCCCCTATCCAATGCTCTATCCTATCCGATCCTCTATCCTATCCTATCCTCTATAATATCGTATCCTCTAGCATATCATATCCTCTTTCCTTAAATATCCTCTATCCTATCCAATCCTCTATCCTATCCACTATAATATCATATCCTCTATCCTATCCTATACCCTATCCTATCCTATCCTATCCTCTATCCTATCCTATCCACTATCCTATCCTACCCTCTATCCTATTATATCCTCTATCCTATCCGATCCTCTATCCTATTCCATACTCTATCCTATCCTAGCCGCTATCCTATCCTACACTCTATCCTATCCTATCCCCTATCCTATCCTCTATCCTATCCTATTCTCTATCCTATCCTATCCCCTATCCTATCCTCTATCCTATCCTATCCTCTATCCTATCCAATCCCCTATCCTATCTTCTATCCTATCCTATTCTCTATCCTATCCTATCCTCTAGCCTATCCTATCACCCATCCGATTCTATCCTCTATCCTATCCAATCCTCTATCCTATCCGATCCTGTATCTTATCCTATCCTCTATAATATCGTATCCTCTAGCATATCATATCCTATTTCCTATAATATCCTCTATCATATCCTCTATCATATCCGCTATCCTATCCTATCCTCTATCCTATCCTATCCTCTATCCTATCCTATCCTCTATCCTATCCAATCCTCTATCCTATCCGATCCTCTATCCTATCCTATCCTCTATAATATCGTATCCTCTAGCATATCAAATCCTCTTTCCTATAATATCCTCTATCCTATCCTATCCTCCATCCTATCCAATCCTCTATCCTATCCGATCCTCTATCCTATCCTACCATCTACAATATCGTATCCCCTAGCATATCATCTCCTCTATCCTATAATATCCTCTATCCTATCCCATCCTCTATCCTATTATGTATCCTACCCTCTATCCTATCCTATGCTCTATCGTCTGCTCTATCCTATCCTATCCTCTATCCTATCCTATCCTCTATCCTATCCTATCCTCTATCCTATCCTATCCTATCCTATCCTCTATCCCATAATATCCTCAATCCTATCCAATCCTCTATCCTATCCTCTATCCTATCCTCTATCCTATCCTATCCTCTATCCTATCCTATTCTCTATCCTATCCTATCCTCAATCCTATGCTATCCTCAATCCTATCCTATCCTCTATCCTATCCTATCCTCAATCCTATCCTATCCTCTATCCTAGCCTATCATATCCTCTATCCTATCCTATCCTCTGTCCTATCCTATCCTCTATCCTAGCCTATCATATCCTCTATCCTATCCTATCCTCTATCCTATCCTGTCCTCTATCCTATCCTATCCTCTGTCCTATCCCATCCTCTATCCTATCCTATCCTCTATCGTATCGTATCCTCTATCCCATCCAATCCTCTATCCTATCATCTATCCTATCCTATCCTCAATCCTATCCTATCCTCTATCCTATCCTATACTCTATTCTATCCTATCCTCTGTCCTATCCCATCCTCTATCCTATCCCCTCCTCTATCGTATCGTATCCCCTATCCTATCCTATCCTCTATCCTATCCTATCCTATCCTCTATCCCATAATATCCTCAATCCTATTCAATTCTCTATCCTACCCTCTATCCTATCCTATCCTCAATCCTATCCTATCCTCTATCCTATCCTATCCTCAATCCTATTCTATCCTCTATCCTATTCTATCCTCTATCCTATCCTATCCTCTGTCCTATCCCATCCTCTATCCTATCCTATCCTCTATCGTATCGTATCCTCTATCCCATCCAATTCTCTTTCCTACCCACTATCCTATCCTATCCTCTATCGTATCGTATCCTCTATCCTATCCAATCCTCTATCCTATCCTCAATCCTATGCTATCCTCAATCCTATCCTATCCTCTATCCTAGCCTGTCCTATCCTCTATCCTATCCTATTCTCTATATTATCTTATACTCTATACTATCCTGTACTCTATTCTATCCTATCCTCTATCTTATCCTATCCTCTACCCTATCCTATCCTCTATCGTATCGTCTCCTCTATCCCATCCAATTCTCTATCCTACCCTCTATCTTATCCTATCCTCTATCGTATCGTATCCTCTATCCTATCCAATCCTCTATCCTATCATCTATCCTATCCTATCCTCAATCCTATCCTATCCTCTATCCTATTCTATTCTCTATTCTATCCTATCCTCTATCCTATCCTATCCCCTATCCTATCCTGTCCTCTATCCTATCCTATCCTCAATCCTATCCTATCCTCAATCCCATCCTATCCTCTATCCTATCCTATCCTCAATCCTATTCTATCCTCTATCCTATCCGATCCTCTATCCTATCCTCTCCGCTATCCTATCCTATCCTCTATCCTATCCTATCCTCTATCCTATCCAATCCTCTATCCTATCCTGTATCCTATCCTCTATCCTATCCTATCCTCTATCCTATCATATCCTCTATCCTATCCTAGCCGCTATCCTATCCTATCCTCTATCCTATCCTATCCCCTATCCTATCCTCTATCCTATCCAATCCTCTATCCTATCCTGTATCCTATCCTCTATCCTATCCTATCCTCTATCCTATCATATCCTCTATCCTATCCTATCCCCTATCCTATCCTATCCTCTATCCTATCCTCTCCTCTATCCAATCCTACACTCTATCCTATCCTATCCTCTATCCTATCCGATCCTCTATCCTATCCAATCCTCTATAATATCGTATCCTCTAGCATATCAAATCCTCTTTCCTATAATACACTCTATCCTATCCTATCCTCTATCCTATCCTCTATCCTATCCTCTATCCTATCCGCTATCCTATCCTATCCTCTATCCTATCCTATCCTCTATCCTATCCTATCCTCTATCCTATCCAATCCTCTATCCTATCCGATCCTCTATCCTATCCTATCCTCTATAATATCGTATCCTCTAGCATATCATATCCTCTTTCCTATAATATCCTCTATCCTATCCTATCCTCCATCCTATCCAATCCTCTATCCTATCCTGTATCCTATCCTCTATCCTATCCTATCCTCTATCCTATCATATCCTCTATCCTATCCTATCCCCTATCCTATCCTATCCTCTATCCTATCCTCTCCTCTATCCAATCCGACACTCTATCCTATCCTATCCTCTATCCTATCCGATCCTCTATCCTATCCAATCCTCTATAATATCGTATCCTCTAGCATATCAAATCCTCTTTCCTATAATATACTCTATCCTATCCAATCCTCTATCCTATCCTCTATCCTATCCTCTATCCTATTCTATCCTCTATCCTATCCGAACGTCTATCCTATCCTCTATCCTGTCCTCTATCCTATTCTATCCTCTATCCTATCCTATCCTCTATCCTATCCTATCATCTATCCTATCCTATCCTCTATCCTATCCTATCCTCTATACTATCCTATCCTCTATCATATCCTGTCCTCAATCCTATCCTATCCTCTATCCTATCCTATCCTCTATCCTACCCAATCCCCTATCCTATACTCTATAATATCGTATCCTCTATCCTATCCTATCCTCTATCCTACCCAATCCCCTATCCTATCCTCTATAATATCGTATCCTCTAGCATATCATATCCTCTTTCCTATAATATCCTCTATCCTATCAAATCCTCTATCCTATCCTCTATCCTATCCTCTATCCTATCCAATCCTCTATCCTATCCGATCCTCTATCCTATCCTATCCTCTATAATATCGTATCCTCTATCCTATCCTATCCTCCATCGTCTCCTATCCTCTATCCAATCCTATCCTCCATCCTATCCAATCCCCTATCCTATCCTCTATAATATCGTATCCTTTTGCATATCATATCCTCTTTCCTATAATATCCTCTATCCTATCCAATCCTCTATCCTATCCTGTATCCTATCCTCTATCCTATCCTATCCTCTATCCTATCATATCCTCTATCCTATCCTATCCCCTATCCTATCCTATCCTCTATCCTATCCTCTCCTCTATCCAATCCTACACTCTATCCTATCCTATCCTATCCTCTATCCTATTCGATCCTCTATCCTATCCAATCCTCTATAATATCGTATCCTCTAGCATATCATATCCTCTTTCCTATAATATCCTCTATCCTATCCTATCCTCCATCCTATCCAATCCTCTATCCTATCCGATCCTCTATCCTATCCTACCCTCTACAATATCGTATCCTCTAGCATATCAAATCCTCTTTCCTATAATATACTCTATCCTATCCAATCCTCTATCCTATCCTCTATCCTATCCTCTATCCTATTCTATCCTCTATCCTATTCGAACGTCTATCCTATCCTCTATCCTGTCCTCTATCCTATTCTATCCTCTATCCTATCCTATCCTCTATCCTATCCTATCATCTATCCTATCCTATCCTCTATCCTATCCTATCCTCTATACTATCCTATCCTCTATCATATCCTGTCCTCAATCCTATCCTATCCTCTATCCTATCCTATCCTCTATCCTACCCAATCCCCTATCCTATACTCTATAATATCGTATCCTCTATCCTATCCTATCCTCTATCCTACCCAATCCCCTATCCTATCCTCTATAATATCGTATCCTCTAGCATATCATATCCTCTTTCCTATAATATCCTCTATCCTATCAAATCCTCTATCCTATCCTCTATCCTATCCTCTATCCTATCCAATCCTCTATCCTATCCGATCCTCTATCCTATCCTATCCTCTATAATATCGTATCCTCTATCCTATCCTATCCTCCATCGTCTCCTATCCTCTATCCAATCCTATCCTCCATCCTATCCAATCCCCTATCCTATCCTCTATAATATCGTATCCTTTTGCATATCATATCCTCTTTCCTATAATATCCTCTATCCTATCCAATCCTCTATCCTATCCTGTATCCTATCCTCTATCCTATCCTATCCTCTATCCTATCATATCCTCTATCCTATCCTATCCCCTATCCTATCCTATCCTCTATCCTATCCTCTCCTCTATCCAATCCTACACTCTATCCTATCCTATCCTATCCTCTATCCTATTCGATCCTCTATCCTATCCAATCCTCTATAATATCGTATCCTCTAGCATATCATATCCTCTTTCCTATAATATCCTCTATCCTATCCTATCCTCCATCCTATCCAATCCTCTATCCTATCCGATCCTCTATCCTATCCTACCCTCTACAATATCGTATCCTCTATCATATCATCTCCTCTATCCTATAATATCCTCTATCCTATCCTACCCTCTACAATATCGTATCCTCTATCATATCATCTCCTCTATCCTATAATATCCTCTATCCTATCCGATCCTCTATCCTATCCAATCCTCTATAATATCGTATCCTCTAGCATATCAAATCCTCTTTCCTATAATATACTCTATCCTATCCAATCCTCTATCCTATCCTCTATCCTATCCTCTATCCTATCCGCTATCCTATCCTATCCTCTATCCTATCCTATCCTCTATCCTATCCTATCCTCTATCGTATCCAATCCTCTATCCTATCCGATCCTCTATCCTATCCTATCCTCTATAATATCGTATCCTCTAGCATATCATATCCTCTTTCCTATAATATCCTCTATCCTATCCTATCCTCCATCCTATCCAATCCTCTATCCTATCCGATCCTCTATCCTATCCTACCCTCTACAATATCGTATCCTCTATCATATCATCTCCTCAATCCTATAATATCCTCTATCCTATCCTACCCTCTACAATATCGTATCCTCTATCATATCATCTCCTCTATCCTATAATATCCTCTATCCTATCCGATCCTCTATCCTATCCAATCCTCTATAATATCGTATCCTCTAGCATATCAAATCCTCTTTCCTATAATATACTCTATCCTATCCAATCCTCTATCCTATCCTCTATCCTATCCTCTATCCTATCCGCTATCCTATCCTATCCTCTATCCTATCCTATCCTCTATCCTATCCTATCCTCTATCCTATCCGATCCTCTATCCTATCCAATGCTCTATAATATTGTATCCTCTAGCATATCAAATCCTCTTTCCTATAATATACTCTATCCTATCCAATCCTCTATCCTATCCTCTATCCTATCCTCTATCCTATTCGATCCTCTATCCTATCCGAACGTCTATCCTATCCTCTATCCTGTCCTCTATCCTATTCTATCCTCTATCCTATCCTAACATCTATCCTATCCAATCCTCTATCCTATACTATCCTCTATCCTATCCTATCCTATCCCCTATCCTATCCTCTATCCAATCTTATCCTCTATCCTATCCTATCCTCTATCCTATTCTATCCTCTATCCTATCCTATCGTCTATCCTATCCAATCCTATGTCCTATCCTCTATCATATCCTATCCTCTATCCTATCCTATCCTCTATCCTATCCTATCATCTATCCTATCCTATCCTCTATCCTATCCTATCCTCTATACTATCCTATCCTCTATCATATCCTGTCCTGAATCCTATCCTATCCTCTATCCTATCCTATCCTCTATAATATCGTATCATCTAGCATATCATATCCTCTTTCCTATAATATCCTCTATCGTATCCAATCCTCTATCCTATCCTCTATCCTATCCTCTATCCTATCCTCTATTCTATTCTATCCTCTATCCTATCCTATCGTCTATCCTATCCAATCTTATGTCCTATCCTATCCTCTATCCTATCCTATCTTCTATCCTATCCTATCCTCTATCCTATCCTATCCTCTATCCTATCCTATCCCTTATCCTATGCAATCCTCTATCCTATCCGATCCTCTATCCTATCCTATCCTCTATAATATCGTATCCTCTAGCATATCATATCCTCTTTCCTATCCAATCCTCTATCCTATACTATCCTCTATCCTATCCTATCCTCTATCCTATCCTATCCTCCATCATCTCCTATCCTCTATCCTATCCAATCCCCTATCATATCCTCTATCCTGTGCTCTTCTCTATCCTATCCTATCCTATCCCCTATCCTATCCTCTATCCAATCCTATCCTCTATCCTATCCTATCCTCTATCCTATTCTATCCTCTATCCTATCCTATCGTCTATCCTATCCAATCCTATGTCCTATCCTCTATCATATCCTATCCTCCATCCTATCCTATCGTCTACACTATCCAGTCCTCTATCCTATCCTATCCTCTATCCTATCCTATCCTCTATCCTATACTATCCTCTATCCTATCCTATCCTCCATCGTCTCCTATCCTCTATCCTATCCAATCCCCTATCCTATCCTCTACCCTATCCTATTCTCTATCCTATCCTATCCCCTATCCTATCCTCTATCCTATCCTCTCCTCTATCCTATCCTACCCTCCATTGTCTCCTATCCTCTATCCTATCCAATCCCCTATCCTACCCTCTATCCTATCCTATTCTCTATCCTATCCTATCCCCTATCCTATCCTCTATCCTATCCTATCCTCTATCCTATCCTCTATCCTATTCCATACTCTATCCCATCCTATCCGCTATCCTATCCTATCCTCTATCCTATCCTCTATCCTATCCTCTATCCTATCCGATCCTCCATCCGATCCTATTCTCTATCCTATTCTATACTCTATCCTATCCTATCCGCTATCCTATCCTATCCTCAATCCTATCCTATCCTCTATCCTATCCTATACTGTATCCTATCCTCTATCCTATCCTCTATCCTATCCTCCATCCTATCCTCTATCCTATCCTATCCTCTATCCTATCCTATCCTCTATCCTATCCTATTATCTATCCTATCCTATCCTCTCTCCTATCCTATCCTCTATCGTCTCCTGTCCTCTATCCTATCCTGTCCTCTATCCTATCCAATCCCCTATCCTATCCTCTATAATATCGTATCCTCTAGCATATCATATCCTCTTTCCTATAATATCCTCTATCCTATCCTCTATAATATCGTATCCTCTAGCATATCATATCCTCTTTCCTATAATATCCTCTATCCTATCCAATCCTCTATCCTATCCTCTATCCTATCCTCTATCCTATTCTATCCTCTATCCTATCCTATCGTCTATCCTATCCAATCCTCTATCCTATCCTATCCTCTATCCTATCCTATCCTCTATCCTATCCTCTCCTCTATCCTATCCTATCCTCTATCCTATCCTATCTTCTATCCTATCCTATCCCCTATCCAATGCTCTATCCTATCCGATCCTCTATCCTATCCTATCCTCTATAATATCGTATCCTCTAGCATATCATATCCTCTTTCCTTAAATATCCTCTATCCTATCCAATCCTCTATCCTATCCACTATCCTATCATATCCTCTATCCTATCCTATACCCTATCCTATCCTATCCTATCCTCTATCCTATCCTATCCACTATCCTATCCTACCCTCTATCCTATTATATCCTCTATCCTATCCGATCCTCTATCCTATCCTATCCTCTGTCCTATCCTATCCTATCCTCTATCCTATCCTATCTTCTATCCTATCCAATCCCCTATCCTATCCTCTATCCGATACTATCCTCTATCCTAGTCCATACTCTATCCTATCCTAGCCGCTATCCTATCCTATCCTCTATCCTATCCTATCCCCTATCCTATCCTCTATCCTAACCTATTCTCTATCCTATCCTATCCCCTATCCTATCCTCTATCCTATCCTATCCTCTATCCTATCCAATCCTCTATCCTATCCGATCCTCTATCCTATCCTCTCCGCTATCCTATCCTATCCTCTATCCTATCCTATCCTCTATCCTATCCAATCCTCTATCCTATCCTGTATCCTATCCTCTATCCTATCCTATCCTCTATCCTATCATATCCTCTATCCTATCCTAGCCGCTATCCTATCCTATCCTCTATCCTATCCTATCCCCTATCCTATCCTCTATCCTATCCAATCCTCTATCCTATCCTGTATCCTATCCTCTATCCTATCCTATCCTCTATCCTATCATATCCTCTATCCTATCCTATCCCCTATCCTATCCTATCCTCTATCCTATCCTCTCCTCTATCCAATCCTACACTCTATCCTATCCTATCCTCTATCCTATCCGATCCTCTATCCTATCCAATCCTCTATAATATCGTATCCTCTAGCATATCAAATCCTCTTTCCTATAATACACTCTATCCTATCCTATCCTCTATCCTATCCTCTATCCTATCCTCTATCCTATCCGCTATCCTATCCTATCCTCTATCCTATCCTATCCTCTATCCTATCCTATCCTCTATCCTATCCAATCCTCTATCCTATCCGATCCTCTATCCTATCCTATCCTCTATCCTATCCTCTCCTCTATCCAATCCGACACTCTATCCTATCCTATCCTCTATCCTATCCGATCCTCTATCCTATCCAATCCTCTATAATATCGTATCCTCTAGCATATCAAATCCTCTTTCCTATAATATACTCTATCCTATCCAATCCTCTATCCTATCCTCTATCCTATCCTCTATCCTATTCTATCCTCTATCCTATCCGAACGTCTATCCTATCCTCTATCCTGTCCTCTATCCTATTCTATCCTCTATCCTATCCTATCCTCTATCCTATCCTATCATCTATCCTATCCTATCCTCTATCCTATCCTATCCTCTATACTATCCTATCCTCTATCATATCCTGTCCTCAATCCTATCCTATCCTCTATCCTATCCTATCCTCTATCCTACCCAATCCCCTATCCTATACTCTATAATATCGTATCCTCTATCCTATCCTATCCTCTATCCTACCCAATCCCCTATCCTATCCTCTATAATATCGTATCCTCTAGCATATCATATCCTCTTTCCTATAATATCCTCTATCCTATCAAATCCTCTATCCTATCCTCTATCCTATCCTCTATCCTATCCAATCCTCTATCCTATCCGATCCTCTATCCTATCCTATCCTCTATAATATCGTATCCTCTATCCTATCCTATCCTCCATCGTCTCCTATCCTCTATCCAATCCTATCCTCCATCCTATCCAATCCCCTATCCTATCCTCTATAATATCGTATCCTTTTGCATATCATATCCTCTTTCCTATAATATCCTCTATCCTATCCAATCCTCTATCCTATCCTGTATCCTATCCTCTATCCTATCCTATCCTCTATCCTATCATATCCTCTATCCTATCCTATCCCCTATCCTATCCTATCCTCTATCCTATCCTCTCCTCTATCCAATCCTACACTCTATCCTATCCTATCCTATCCTCTATCCTATTCGATCCTCTATCCTATCCAATCCTCAATAATATCGTATCCTCTAGCATATCATATCCTCTTTCCTATAATATCCTCTATCCTATCCTATCCTCCATCCTATCCAATCCTCTATCCTATCCGATCCTCTATCCTATCCTACCCTCTACAATATCGTATCCTCTATCATATCATCTCCTCTATCCTATAATATCCTCTATCCTATCCTACCCTCTACAATATCGTATCCTCTATCATATCATCTCCTCTATCCTATAATATCCTCTATCCTATCCGATCCTCTATCCTATCCAATCCTCTATAATATCGTATCCTCTAGCATATCAAATCCTCTTTCCTATAATATACTCTATCCTATCCAATCCTCTATCCTATCCTCTATCCTATCCTCTATCCTATCCGCTATCCTATCCTATCCTCTATCCTATCCTATCCTCTATCCTATCCTATCCTCTATCGTATCCAATCCTCTATACTATCCGATCCTCTATCCTATCCTATCCTCTATAATATCGTATCCTCTAGCATATCATATCCTCTTTCCTATAATATCCTCTATCCTATCCTATCCTCCATCCTATCCAATCCTCTATCCTATCCGATCCTCTATCCTATCCTACCCTCTACAATATCGTATCCTCTATCATATCATCTCCTCTATCCTATAATATCCTCTATCCTATCCTACCCTCTACAATATCGTATCCTCTATCATATCATCTCCTCTATCCTATAATATCCTCTATCCTATCCGATCCTCTATCCTATCCAATCCTCTATAATATCGTATCCTCTAGCATATCAAATCCTCTTTCCTATAATATACTCTATCCTATCCAATCCTCTATCCTATCCTCTATCCTATCCTCTATCCTATCCGCTATCCTATCCTATCCTCTATCCTATCCTATCCTCTATCCTATCCTATCCTCTATCCTATCCGATCCTCTATCCTATCCAATGCTCTATAATATTGTATCCTCTAGCATATCAAATCCTCTTTCCTATAATATACTCTATCCTATCCAATCCTCTATCCTATCCTCTATCCTATCCTCTATCCTATTCGATCCTCTATCCTATCCGAACGTCTATCCTATCCTCTATCCTGTCCTCTATCCTATTCTATCCTCTATCCTATCCTAACATCTATCCTATCCAATCCTCTATCCTATACTATCCTCTATCCTATCCTATCCTATCCCCTATCCTATCCTCTATCCAATCTTATCCTCTATCCTATCCTATCCTCTATCCTATTCTATCCTCTATCCTATCCTATCGTCTATCCTATCCAATCCTATGTCCTATCCTCTATCATATCCTATCCTCTATCCTATCCTATCCTCTATCCTATCCTATCATCTATCCTATCCTATCCTCTATCCTATCCTATCCTCTATACTATCCTATCCTCTATCATATCCTGTCCTGAATCCTATCCTATCCTCTATCCTATCCTATCCTCTATAATATCGTATCATCTAGCATATCATATCCTCTTTCCTATAATATCCTCTATCGTATCCAATCCTCTATCCTATCCTCTATCCTATCCTCTATCCTATCCTCTATTCTATTCTATCCTCTATCCTATCCTATCGTCTATCCTATCCAATCTTATGTCCTATCCTATCCTCTATCCTATCCTATCTTCTATCCTATCCTATCCTCTATCCTATCCTATCCTCTATCCTATCCTATCCCTTATCCTATGCAATCCTCTATCCTATCCGATCCTCTATCCTATCCTATCCTCTATAATATCGTATCCTCTAGCATATCATATCCTCTTTCCTATCCAATCCTCTATCCTATACTATCCTCTATCCTATCCTATCCTCTATCCTATCCTATCCTCCATCATCTCCTATCCTCTATCCTATCCAATCCCCTATCATATCCTCTATCCTGTGCTCTTCTCTATCCTATCCTATCCTATCCCCTATCCTATCCTCTATCCAATCCTATCCTCTATCCTATCCTATCCTCTATCCTATTCTATCCTCTATCCTATCCTATCGTCTATCCTATCCAATCCTATGTCCTATCCTCTATCATATCCTATCCTCCATCCTATCCTATCGTCTACACTATCCAGTCCTCTATCCTATCCTATCCTCTATCCTATCCTATCCTCTATCCTATACTATCCTCTATCCTATCCTATCCTCCATCGTCTCCTATCCTCTATCCTATCCAATCCCCTATCCTATCCTCTACCCTATCCTATTCTCTATCCTATCCTATCCCCTATCCTATCCTCTATCCTATCCTCTCCTCTATCCTATCCTACCCTCCATTGTCTCCTATCCTCTATCCTATCCAATCCCCTATCCTACCCTCTATCCTATCCTATTCTCTATCCTATCCTATCCCCTATCCTATCCTCTATCCTATCCTATCCTCTATCCTATCCTCTATCCTATTCCATACTCTATCCCATCCTATCCGCTATCCTATCCTATCCTCTATCCTATCCTCTATCCTATCCTCTATCCTATCCGATCCTCCATCCGATCCTATTCTCTATCCTATTCTATACTCTATCCTATCCTATCCGCTATCCTATCCTATCCTCAATCCTATCCTATCCTCTATCCTATCCTATACTGTATCCTATCCTCTATCCTATCCTCTATCCTATCCTCCATCCTATCCTCTATCCTATCCTATCCTCTATCCTATCCTATCCTCTATCCTATCCTATTATCTATCCTATCCTATCCTCTCTCCTATCCTATCCTCTATCGTCTCCTGTCCTCTATCCTATCCTGTCCTCTATCCTATCCAATCCCCTATCCTATCCTCTATAATATCGTATCCTCTAGCATATCATATCCTCTTTCCTATAATATCCTCTATCCTATCCTCTATAATATCGTATCCTCTAGCATATCATATCCTCTTTCCTATAATATCCTCTATCCTATCCAATCCTCTATCCTATCCTCTATCCTATCCTCTATCCTATTCTATCCTCTATCCTATCCTATCGTCTATCCTATCCAATCCTCTATCCTATCCTATCCTCTATCCTATCCTATCCTCTATCCTATCCTCTCCTCTACCCTATCCTATCCTCCATCGTCTCCTATCCTCTATCCTATCCAATCCCCTATCCTATCCTCTACCCTATCCTATTCTCTATCCTATCCTATACCCTATCCTATCCTCTATCCTATCCTCTCCTCTATCCTATCCTATCCTCCATCGTCTCCTATCCTCTATCCTATCCAATCCCCTATCCTACCCTCTATCCTATCCTATTCTCTATCCTATCCTATCCCCTATCCTATCCTCTATCCTATCCTATCCTCTATCCTATCCTATCCTCTATCCTATCCTATCCTCTATCCTATCCTATCCTCTATCCTATCCTATCCTCTATCCTATCCTATCCTCTGTCCTATCCTATCCTCTATCCTATCCTATCCTCTATCCTATCCTATCCTCTATCCTATCCTATCCTCTATCCTATCCTATCCTCTATCCTATCCTATCCTCTATCCTATCCTATCCTCTATCCTATCCTATCCTCTATCCTATCCTATCCTCTATCCTATCCTATCCTGTATCCTATCCTCTATCCCATCCTATCCGCTATCCTATCCTATCATCTATCCTATCCTATGCTCTATCCTATCCTCTATCCTATCCCTTATCCTATCCTATCCTCCATCCGATCCTATTCTCTATCCTATTCTATACTCTATCCTATCCTATCCGCTATCCTATCCTATCCTCAATCCTATCCTATCCTCTATCCTATCCTCTATCCTATCCTCCATCCTATCCTCTATCCTATCCTATCCTCTATCCTATCCTATCCTCTATCCTATCCTATTATCTATCCTATCCTATCCTCTCTCCTATCCTATATTCTATCGTCTCCTGTCCTCTATCCTATCCTGTCCTCTATCCTATCCTATCCTCTATCCTATACTATCCTCTATCCTAACCAATCCTCTATCCTATCCGATCCTCTATCCTATCCTATCCTCTATAATATCGTATCCTCTAGCATATCATATCCTCTTTCCTATAATATCCTCTATCCTATCCAATCCTCTATCCTATCCTCTATCCTATCCTCTATCCTATCCTCTATTCTATTCTATCCTCTATCCTATCCTATCGTCTATCCTATCCAATCTTATGTCCTATCCTATCCTCTATCCTATCCTGTCCCTTATCCTATGCAATCCTCTATCCTATCCGATCCTCTATCCTATCCTATCCTCTATAATATCGTATCCTCTAGCATATCATATCCTCTTTCCTATAATATCCTCTATCCTATCCTATCCTCTATCCTATCCTATCCTCCATCGTCACCTATCCTCTATCCTATCCAATCCCGTATCCTATCCTCTATCCTATCCTATTCTCTATCCTATCCTATCACCCATCCGATTGTATCCTCTATCCTATTCTATACTCTATCCTATCCTATCCTCTATCCTATCCTAACGCCGATCCTATCCAATCCACTATCCTATCCTATCCTATCCTCTATCCTATCCTCTATCCTATCCTATTCTCTATCCTATCCTATCCTATCCCCTAACCTATCCTCTATCCAATCCTATCCTCTATCCTATCCTATCCTCTATCCTATCCTATCGTCCATCCTATCCAATCCTATGTCCTATCCTCTATCCTATCCTATCCTCTATCCCATCCTATCCCCTATCCTATCCTATCCTCTATCCTATCCTATCCTCTATCCTATCCTATTCTCTATCCTATCCTATCCTCTATCCTATCCTATCACCCATCCGATTGTATCCTCTATCCTATTCTATACTCTATCCTATCCTATCCTCTATCCTATCCTAACGCCGATCCTATCCAATCCACTATCCTATCCTACCCTATCCTCTATCCTATACTCTATCCTATCCTATTCTCTATCCTATCCTATCCTATCCCCTAACCTATCCTCTATCCAATCCTATCCTCTATCCTATCCTATCCTCTATCCTATCCTATCGTCCGTCCTATCCTCTATCCTATCCTATCCTCTATCCTATCCTATCCTCTATCCCATCCTATCCCCTATCCTATCCTATCCTCTATCCTATACTATCCTCTATCCTAACCAATCCTCTATCCTATCCGATCCTCTATCCTATCCTATCCTCTATAATATCGTATCCTCTAGCATATCATATCCTCTTTCCTATAATATCCTCTATCCTATCCAATCCTCTATCCTATCCTCTATCCTATCCTCTATCCTATCCTCTATTCTATTCTATCCTCTATCCTATCCTATAGTCTATCCTATCCATTCTTATGTCCTATCCTATCCTCTATCCTATCCTGTCCCTTATCCTATGCAATCCTCTATCCTATCCGATCCTCTATCCTATCCTATCCTCTATAATATCGTATCCTCTAGCATATCATATCCTCTTTCCTATAATATCCTCTATCCTATCCTATCCTCTATCCTATCCTATCCTCCATCGTCACCTATCCTCTATCCTATCCAATCCCGTATCCTATCCTCTATCCTATCCTATTCTCTATCCTATCCTATCCTCTATCCTATCCTATCACCCATCCGATTGTATCCTCTATCCTATTCTATACTCTATCCTATCCTATCCTCTATCCTATCCTAACGCCGATCCTATCCAATCCACTATCCTATCCTATCCTATCCTCTATCCTATCCTCTATCCTATCATATTCTCTATCCTATCCTATCCTATCCCCTAACCTATCCTCTATCCAATCCTATCCTCTATCCTATCCTATCGTCCATCCTATCCAATCCTATGTCCTATCCTCTATCCTATCCTATCCTCTATCCCATCCTATCCCCTATCCTATCCTATCCTCTATCCTATCCTATCCTCTATCCTATCCTATCCTCTATCCTATCCTATCCTCTATCCTATCCTATCCTCTATCCTATCCTATCCTCTATCCTATCCTATCCTCTATCCTATCCTATCCTCTATCCTATCCTATCCTCTATCCTATCCTATCCTCTATCCTATCCTATCCTGTATCCTATCCTCTATCCTATTCCATACTCTATCCCATCCTATCCGCTATCCTATCCTATCATCTATCCTATCCTATCCTCTATCCTATCCTCTATCCTATCCCTTATCCTATCCTATCCTCCATCCGATCCTATTCTCTATCCTATTCTATACTCTATCCTATCCTATCCGCTATCCTATCCTATCCTCAATCCTATCCTATCCTCTATCCTATCCTATACTCTATCCTATCCTCTATCCTATCCTCTATCCTATCCTCCATCCTATCCTCTATCCTATCCTATCCTCTATCCTATCCTATCCTCTATCCTATCCTATCCTCTATCCTATCCTATTATCTATCCTATCCTATCCTCTCTCCTATCCTATCCTCTATCGTCTCCTGTCCTCTATCCTATCCTGTCCTCTATCCTATCCTATCCTCTATCCTATACTATCCTCTATCCTATCCAATCCTCTATCCTATCCGATCCTCTATCCTATCCTATCCTCTATAATATCGTATCCTCTAGCATATCATATCCTCTTTCCTATAATATCCTCTATCCTATCCAATCCTCTATCCTATCCTCTATCCTATCCTCTATCCTATCCTCTATTCTATTCTATCCTCTATCCTATCCTATCGTCTATCCTATCCAATCTTATGTCGTATCCTATCCTCTATCCTATCCTATCCTCTATCCTATCCTGTCCCTTATCCTATGCAATCCTCTATCCTATCCGATCCTCTATCCTATCCTATCCTCTATAATATCGTATCCTCTAGCATATCATATCCTCTTTCCTATAATATCCTCTATTCTATCCTATCCTCTATCCTATCCTATCCTCCATCGTCACCTATCCTCTATCCTATCCAATCCCGTATCCTATCCTCTATCCTATCCTATTCTCTATCCTATCCTATCCTCTATCCTATCCTATCACCCATCCGATTGTATCCTCTATCCTATTCTATTCTCTATCCTATCCTATCCTCTATCCTATCCTATCACCCATCCGATTGTACCCTCTATCCTATTCTATACTCTATCCTATCCTATCCTCTATCCTATCCTAACGCCGATCCTATCCAATCCACTATCCTATCCTATCCTATCCTCTATCCTATCCTCTATCCTATCCTATTCTCTATCCTATCCTATCCTATCCCCTAACCTATCCTCTATCCAATCCTATCCTCTATCCTATCCTATCCTCTATCCTATCCTATCGTCCATCCTATCCAATCCTATGTCCTATCCTCTATCCTATCCTATCCTCTATCCCATCCTATCTCCTATCCTATCCTATCCTCTATCCTATCCTATTATCTATCCTATCCTATCCTCTCTCGTATCCTATCCTCTATCGTTTCTTGTCCTCTATCCTATCCTCTATAGTCTCCTATCCTCTATCCCATCCTATCCGATCCTCTATCCTATCCTATTGTCTATCCTATCCTATCCTCTCTCGTATCCTATCATCTATCGTTTCCTGTCCTCTATCCTATCCTCTATAGTCTCCTATCCTCTATCCCATCCTATCCGATCCTCTATCCTATCCTAACGTACATCCTATCCAATCCTATGACTTATCCTCTATCCTATCCTATCCTCTATCCTATCCTATCCTCTATCCTATCCTATTATCTATCCTATCCTATCCTCTCTCCTATCCTATCCTCTATAGTCTCCTGTCCTCTATCCTATCCTCTATAGTCTCCTATCCTCTACCCTATCTTATCCGATCCTCTATCCTGTCCTATCCGATCATCTATCCTATCCTATTCTCTATCCTATCCTCTATCCTATCCTATCCTCTATCGTCTGCTCTATCCTGTCCTATCCACTATCCTATCCTATCATCTATCCTTTCCTATCCTCTATCCTATCCTATCCTCTATCCTACCCTATCCTCAATCCTATCCTATCCTCTATCCTATCCTATCCTCTATCCTATAAAATCCCCTATCCTATCCTCTATCCTATCCTATCCTATCCTCTATGCTATCCTATCCTCTATCCTATCCTATCCTCTATCCTATCCAATCCTTTATAATATCGTATCCTCTAGCATATCATATCCTCTTTCCTATTATATACTCTATCCTATCCAATCCTCTATCCAATCCTCCATCCTATCCTCTATCCTATTCTATCCTCTATCCTATCCTAACGTCTATCCTATCCAATCCTCTATCCTATACTATCCTCTATCCTATCCTATCCCCTATCCTATCCTATCCTCCATCATCTCCTATCCTCTATCCTATCCAATCCCCTATCATATCCTATCCTATCCTCTATCCTATCCTCTATCCTATCCTTTTCTCTATCCTATCCTATCCTATCCCCTATACTATCCTCTATCCAATCCTATCCTCTATCCTATCCTATCCTCTATCCTATCCTATCGTCCATCCTATCCAATCCTGTGTCCTAACCTCTATCCTATCCTATCCTCTATCCCATCCTATCCCCTATCCTATCCTATCCTCTATCCTATCCTATTATCTATCCTATCCTATCCTCTCTCGTATCCTATCCTCTATCGTTTCCTGTCCTCTATCCTATCCTCTATAGTCTCCTATCCTCTATCCCATCCTATCCGATCCTCTATCCTATCCTATTATCTATCCTATCCTATCCTCTCTCGTTTCCTGTCCTCTATCCTATCCTCTATAGTCTCCTATCCTCTATCCCATCCTATCCGATCCTCTATCCTATCCTATCCTCTATCCTGTCCTATCCTCTATCCTATCCAATCCTCTATCCTATCCTCTATCCTATCCTCTATCCTATTCTATCCTCTGTCCTATCCTAACGTACATCCTATCCAATCCTATGTCCTATCCTCTATCCTATCCTAACGTACATCCTATCCAATCCTATGTCCTATCCTCTATCCTATCCTATCCTCTATCCTATCCTATCCTCTATCCTATCCTCTTTTCTATCCTATCCTATCCTATCCCCTATCCTATCCTCTATACTATCCTATCCTCTATCCTATCCTATCCTCTATCCTATCCGATCCTCTATCCTATCCAATCCTCTATAATATCGTATCCTCTAGCATATCATATCCTCTTTCCTATTATATACTCTATCCTATCCAATCCTCTATCCTATCCTCTATCCTATCCTCTATCATATTCTATCCTCTATCCTATCCTAAAGTCTATCCTATCCAATCCTCTATCCTATACTATCCTCTATCCTATCCTATCCCCTATCCTATCCTATCCTCCATCATCTCCTGTCCTCTATCCTATCCAATCCCCTATCATATCCTCTATCCTATCCTATTCTCTATCCTATCCTATCCTATCCCCTATCCTATCCTCTATCCAATCCTATCCTCTATCCTATCCTATCCTCTATCCTATTCTATCCTCTATCCTATCCTATCGTCTATCCTATCCAATCCTATGTCCTATCCTCTATCATATCCTATCCTCTATCCTATCCTATCCTCTATCCGATCCTATCCTCTATCCTATCCTATTATCTATCCTATCCTATCCTCTCTCGTATCCTATCCTCTATCGTTTCCTGTCCTCTATCCTATCCTCTATAGTCTCCTATCCTCTATCCCATCCTATCCTATCCTCTATCCTATCCTATCCTCTATCCTCTATCCTATCCTCTATCCTATCCTAACGTCCATCCTATCCTCTCCTCTATCCAATCCTACCCTCTATCCTATCCTATCCTCTATCCTATCCGATCCTCTATCCTATCCAATCCTCTATAATATCGTATCTTCTAGCATATCATATCCTCTTTCCTATAATATACTCTATCCTATCCAATCCTCTATCCTATCCTCTATCCTATCCTCTATCCTATCCTAACGTCCATCCTATCCTCTCCACTATCCAATCCTACCCTCTATCCTATCCTATCCTCTATCCTATCCGATCCTCTATCCTATCCAATCCTCTATAATATCGTACCCTCTAGCATATCATATCCTCTTTCCTATAATATACTCTATCCTATCCAATCCTCTATCCTATCCTCTATCCTATCCTCTATCCTATTCTATCCTCTATCCTATCCTAACGTCCATCCTATCCAATCCTATGTCCTATCCTCTATCCTATCCTATCCTCTATCCTATCCTATCCCTTATCCTATGCAATCCTCTATCCTATCCGATCCTCTATCCTATCCTATCCTCTATAATATCGTATCCTCTAGCATATCATATCCTCTTTCCTATAATATCCTCTATCCTATCCTATCCTCTATCCTATCCTATCCTCTATCCTATCCTATCCTCCATCGTCACCTATCCTCTATCCTATCCAATCCCGTATCCTATCCTCTATCCTATCCTATTCTCTATCCTATCCTATCCTCTATCCTATCCTATCACCCATCCGATTGTATCCTCTATCCTATTCTATACTCTATCCTATCCTATCCTCTATCCTATCCTAACGCCGATCCTATCCAATCCACTATCCTATCCTATCCTATCCTCTATCCTATCCTCTATCCTATCCTATTCTCTATCCTATCCTATCCTATCCTATCCTATCCCCTATCCTATCCTCTATCCAATCCTATCCTCTTTCATATCCTATCCTCTATCCTATCCTATCGTCCATCCTATCCAATCCTATGTCCTATCCTCTATCCTATCCTATCCTCTATCCTATAAAATCCCCTATCCTATCCTCTATCCTATCCTATCCTATCCTCTATGCTATCCTATCCTCTATCCTATCCTATCCTCTATCCTATCCAATCCTCTATAATATCGTATCCTCTAGCATATCATATCCTCTTTCCTATTATATACTCTATCCTATCCAATCCTCTATCCAATCCTCTATCCTATCCTCTATCCTATTCTATCCTCTATCCTATCCTAACGTCTATCCTATCCAATCCTCTATCCTATACTATCCTCTATCCTATCCTATCCCCTATCCTATCCTATCCTCCATCATCTCCTATCCTCTATCCTATCCAATCCCCTATCATATCCTATCCTATCCTCTATCCTATCCTCTCTCCTATCCTTTTCTCTATCCTATCCTATCCTATCCCCTATACTATCCTCTATCCAATCCTATCCTCTATCCTATCCTATCCTCTATCCTATCCTATCGTCCATCCTATCCAATCCTATGTCCTAACCTCTATCCTATCCTATCCTCTATCCCATCCTATCCCCTATCCTATCCTATCCTCTATCCTATCCTATTATCTATCCTATCCTATCCTCTCACGTATCCTATCCTCTATCGTTTCCTGTCCTCTATCCTATCCTCTATAGTCTCCTATCCTCTATCCCATCCTATCCGATCCTCTATCCTATCCTATTATCTATCCTATCCTATCCTCTCTCGTTTCCTGTCCTCTATCCTATCCTCTATAGTCTCCTATCCTCTATCCCATCCTATCCGATCCTCTATCCTATCCTATCCTCTATCCTGTCCTATCCTCTATCCTATCCAATCCTCTATCCTATCCAATCCTCTATCCTATCCTCTATCCTATCCTCTATCCTATTCTATCCTCTATCCTATACTAACGTACATCCTATCCAATCCTATGTCCTATCCTCTATCCTATCCTATCCTCTATCCTATCCTATCCTCTATCCTATCCTCTTTTCTATCCTATCCTATCCTATCCCCTATCCTATCCTCTATACTATCCTATCCTCTATCCTATCCTATCCTCTATCCTATCCGATCCTCTATCCTATCCAATCCTCTATAATATCGTATCCTCTAGCATATCATATCCTCTTTCCTATTATATACTCTATCCTATCCAATCCTCTATCCTATCCTCTATCCTATCCTCTATCATATTCTATCCTCTATCCTATCCTAAAGTCTATCCTATCCAATCCTCTATCCTATACTATCCTCTATCCTATCCTATCCCCTATCCTATCCTATCCTCCATCATCTCCTGTCCTCTATCTTATCCAATCCCCTATCATACCCTCTATCCTATCCTATTCTCTATCCTATCCTATCCTATCCCCTATCCTATCCTCTATCCAATCCTATCCTCTATCCTATCCTATCCTCTATCCTATTCTATCCTCTATCCTATCCTATCGTCTATCCTATCCAATCCTATGTCCTATCCTCTATCATATCCTATCCTCTATCCTATCCTATCCTCTATCCGATCCTATCCTCTATCCTATCCTATTATCTATCCTATCCTATCCTCTCTCGTATCCTATCCTCTATCGTTTCCTGTCCTCTATCCTATCCTCTATAGTCTCCTATCCTCTATCCCATCCTATCCTATTCTCTATCCTATCCTATCCTCTATCCTGTCCTATCCTCTATCCTATCCAATCCTCTATCCTATCCAATCCCCTATCCTATCCTCTATCCGATACTATCCTCTATCCTATCCTATCCTCTATCCTATCATATCCTCTATCCTATCCTATCCCCTATCCTATCCTATCGTCTATCCTATCCTCTCCTCTATCCAATCCTACCCTCTATCCTATCCTATCCTCTATCCTATCCGATCCTCTATCCTATCCAATCCTCTATAATATCGTATCTTCTAGCATATCATATCCTCTTTCCTATAATATACTCTATCCTATCCAATCCTCTATCCTATCCTCTATCCTATCCTCTATACTATCCTAACGTCCATCCTATCCTCTCCACTATCCAATCCTACCCTCTATCCTATCCTATCCTCTATCCTATCCGATCCTCTATCCTATCCAATCCTCTATAATATCGTACCCTCTAGCATATCATATCCTCTTTCCTATAATATACTCTGTCCTATCCAATCCTCTATCCTATCCTCTATCCTATCCTCTATCCTATCCTAACGTCCATCCTATCCTCTCCTCTATCCAATCCTACCCTCTATCCTATCCTATCCTCTATCGTATCCGATCCACTATCCTATCCAATCCTCTATAATTTCGTATCTTCTAGCATATCATATCCTCTTTCCTATAATATACTCTATCCTATCCAATCCTCTATCCTATCCTCTATCCTATCCTCTATCCTATCCTAACGTCCATCCTATCCTCTCCACTATCCAATCCTACCCTCTATCCTATCCTATCCTCTATCCTATCCGATCCTCTATCCTATCCAATCCTCTATAATATCGTACCCTCTAGCATATCATATCCTCTTTCCTTTAATATACTCTATCCTATCCAATCCTCTATCCTATCCTCTATCCTATCCTCTATCCTATTCTATCCTCTATCCTATCCTAACGTCCATCCTATCCAATCCTATGTCCTATCCTCTATCCTATCCTATCCTCTATCCTATCCTATCCCTTATCCTATGCAATCCTCTATCCTATCCGATCCTCTATCCTATCCTATCCTCTATAATATCGTATCCTCTAGCATATCATATCCTCTTTCCTATAATATCCTCTATCCTATCCTATCCTCTATCCTATCCTATCCTCTATCCTATCCTATCCTCCATCGTCACCTATCCTCTATCCTATCCAATCCCGTATCCTATCCTCTATCCTATCCTATTCTCTATCCTATCCTATCCTCTATCCTATCCTATCACCCATCCGATTGTATCCTCTATCCTATTCTATACTCTATCCTATCCTATCCTCTATCCTATCCTAACGCCGATCCTATCCAATCCACTATCCTATCCTATCCTATCCTCTATCCTATCCTCTATCCTATCCTATTCTCTATCCTATCCTATCCTATCCTATCCTATCCCCTATCCTATCCTCTATCCAATCCTATCCTCTTTCCTATCCTATCCTCTATCCTATCCTATCGTCCATCCTATACAATCCTATGTCCTATCCTCTATCCTATCCTATCCTCTATCCCATCCTATCCCCTATCCTATCCTGTCCTCTATCCTATCCTATTATCTATCCTATCCTATCCTCTCTCGTATCCTATTCTCTATCGTTTCCTGTCCTCTATCCTATCCTCTATAGTCTCCTATCCTCTATCCCATCCTATCCGATCTTCTATCCTATCCTATTATCTATCCTATCCTATCCTCTCTCGTATCCTATCCTCTATCGTTTCCTGTCCTCAATCCTATCCTCTATAGTCTCCTATCCTCTATCCCATCCTATCCGATCCTATATCCTATCCTATCCTCTATCCTGTCCTATCCTCTATCCTATCCAATCCTCTATCCTATCCAATCCTCTATCCTATCCTCTATCCTATCCTCTATCCTATTCTATCCTCTATCCTATTCTATACTCTATCCTATCTTATCCTCTATCTTATCCGATCCTCTATCCTATCCAATCCTCTATAATATCGTATCCTCTTGCATATCATATCCTCTTTCCTATAATATACTCTATCCTATCCAATCCTCTATCCTATCCTCTATCCTATCCTCTATCCTATTCCATCCTCTATCCTATCCTAACGTCCATCCTATCCAATCCTATGTCCTATCCTCTAACCTATCCTATCCTCTATCCTATCCTATCCCTTATCCTATGCAATCCTCTATCCTATCCGATCCTCTATCCTATCCTATCCTCTATAATATCGTATCCTCTAGCATATCATATCCTCTTTCCTATAATATCCTCTATCCTATGCTATCCTCTATCCTATCCTATCCTCTATCCTATCCTATCCTCCATCGTCACCTATCCTCTATCCTATCCAATCCTGTATCCTACCCTCTATCCTATTCTATTCTCTATTCTATCCTATCCTCTATCCTATCCTATCCCCTATCCTATCCTGTCCTCTATCCTATCCTATCCTCAATCCTATCCTATCCTCAATCCTATCCTATCCTCTATCCTATCCTATCCTCAATCCTATTCTATCCTCTATCCTATTCTATCCTCTATCCTATCCTATCCTCTGTCCTATCCCATCCTCTATCCTATCCTATCCTCTATCGTATCGTATCCTCTATCCCATCCAATTCTCTTTCCTACCCACTATCCTATCCTATCCTCTATCGTATCGTATCCTCTATCCTATCCAATCCTCTATCCTATCCTCAATCCTATGCTATCCTCAATCCTATCCTATCCTCTATCCTAGCCTGTCCTATCCTCTATCCTATCCTATTCTCTATATTATCTTATACTCTATACTATCCTGTACTCTATTCTATCCTATCCTCTATCTTATCCTATCCTCTACCCTATCCTATCCTCTATAATATCGTATCCTCCATCCTATAATATCACATATCCTATCCTATCCTCTATCCTATCCTATCCTCTATCCTATCCTATCCTATCCTATCCTGTATCCCATAATATCCTCAATCCTATTCAATTCTCTATCCTACCCGCTATCCTATCCTATCCTCAATCCTATCCTATCCTCAATCCTATTCTATCCTCTGTCCTATCCCATCCTCTATCCTATCCCCTCCTCTATCGTATCGTATCCTCTATCCCATCCAATTCTCTTTCCTACCCTCTATCCTATCCTATCCTCTATCGTATCGTATCCTCTATCCTATCCAACCCTCTATCCTATCATCTATCCTATCCTATCCTCAATCCTATCCTATCCTCTATCCTATTCTATTCTCTATACTATCCTATCTTCTATCCTATCCTATCCTCTATCCTGTCCTATCCTATATCCTATCCTGTACTCTATTCTATCCTATCCTCTATCCTATCCTATCCTCTATCCTATCCTATCCCCTATCCTATCCTATCCTCTATCCTATCCCATCCTATCCTCTATCCCATAATATCCTCAATCCTATTCAATTCTCTAGCGTACCCTATATCTTATCCTATCCTCTATCGTATCGTATCCTCTATCCTATCCAATCCTCTATCCTTTCATCTATCCTATCCTATCCTCAATCCTATCCTATCCTCTATCCTATCCTATCCTCAATCCTATCCTATCCTCAATCCTATCCTATCCTCTATCCTATCCTATCCTCAATCCTATCCTATCCTCTATCCTATCCTATCCTCAATCCTATCCTATCCTCAATCCTATCCTATCCTCTATCCTATCCTATCCTCAATCCTATCCTATCCTCTATCCTATTCTATCCTCTATCCTATCCTATCCTCTGTCCTATCCCATCCTCTATCCTATCCTATCCTCTTTCGTATCGTCTCCTCTATCCCATCCAATTCTCTATCCTACCCTCTATCCTATCCTATCCTCTATCGTATCGTATCCTCTATCCTATCCAATCCTCTATCCTATCATCTATCCTATCCTATCCTCGATCCTATCCTATCCTCTATCCTAACCTATCCTCTATCCTATCCTCTATCCTATCCTATCCTCTATCCTATTCTATCCTCTATCCTATCCTATCCTCTGTCCTATCCCATCCTCTATCGTATCGTATCCTCTATCCCATCCAATTCTCTTTCCTACCCACTATCCTATCCTATCCTCTATCGTATCGTATCTTCTATCCTATCCAATCCTCTATCCTATCATCTATCCTATCCTATCCTCTATCCTATTCTATTCTCTATACTATCCTATCTTCTATCCTATCCTATCCTCTATCCTATCCTATCCTCTATCCTGTCCTATCCTCTATCCTATCCTGTACTCTATTCTATCCTATCCTCTATCCTATCCTATCCTCTATCCTATCCTATCCCCTATCCTATCCTATCCTCTATCCTATCCTATCCTATCCTCTATCCCATAATATCCTCAATCCTATTCAATTCTCTATCCTACCCTCTATCTTATCCTATCCTCTATCGTATCGTATCCTCTATCCTATCCAATCCTCTATCCTTTCATCTATCCTATCCTATCCTCTATCCTATCCTATCCTCAATCCTAACCTATCCTCAATCCTATCCTATCCTCTATCCTATCCTATCCTCAATCCTATTCTATCCTCTATCCTATTCTATCCTCTATCCTATCCTATCCTCTGTCCTATCCCATCCTCTATCCTATCCTATCCTCTATCGTATCGTATCCTCTATCCCATCCAATTCTCTTTCCTACCCACTATCCTATCCTATCCTCTATCGTATCGTATCCTCTATCCTATCCAATCCTCTATCCTATCATCTATCCGATCCTATCCTCAATCCTATCCTATCCTCTATCCTATTCTATTCTCTATACTATCCTATCTTCTATCCTATCCTATCCTCTATCCTATCCTATCCTCTATCCTGTCCTATCCTCTATCCTATCCTGTACTCTATTCTATCCTATCCTCTATCCTATCCTATCCTCTGTCCTATCCTATCCTCAATCCTATCCTATCCTCTATCCTATCCTATCCTCTATCCTATACTATCCTGTATCCTATCATATCCTCTATCCTATCGTCTATCCTATCCTATCCTCTATAATATCGTATCATCCATCCTATAATATCATGTATCCTATCCTATCCTCTATCGTTTCGTATCCTCTATCCTATCCTATCCTCTATCCTATCCTATCCTCTATCCTATCCAATCCTCTATCCTATCCTATCCTCTATCCTATCCTGTCCTATCCTATCCTCTATCCCATAATATCCTCAATCCTATCCAATCCTCTATCCTATCCTCTATCCTATCCAATCCCCTATCCTATCCAATCCTCTATCCTATCCTCTATCCTATCCTATCATGTATCCTATCCTATCCTCAATCCTATGCTATCCTCTATCCTATCCGATCCTCTATCCTATCCTATCCTCTATAATATCGTATCCTCTAGCATATCATATCCTCTTTCCTATAATATCCTCTATCCTATCCTATCCTCTATCCTATCCTATCCTCTATCCTATCCTATCCTCCATCGTCACCTATCCTCTATCCTATCCAATCCCGTATCCTATCCTCTATCCTATCCTATTCCCTATCCTATCCTATCCTCTATCCTATCCTATCACCCATCCGATTGTATCCTCTATCCTATTCTATACTCTATCCTATCCTATCCTCTATCCTATCCTAACGCCGATCCTATCCAATCCACTATCCTATCCTATCCTATCCTCTATCCTATCCTCTATCCTATCCTATTCTCTATCCTATCCTATCCTATCCTATCCTATCCCCTATCCTATCCTCTATCCAATCCTATCCTCTTTCCTATCCTATCCTCTATCCTTTCCTATCGTCCATCCTATACAATCCTATGTCCTATCCTCTATCCTATCCTATCCTCTATCCCATCCTATCCCCTATCCTATCCTGTCCTCTATCCTATCCTATTATCTATCCTATCCTATCCTCTCTCGTATCCTATTCTCTATCGTTTCCTGTCCTCTATCCTATCCTCTATAGTCTCCTATCCTCTATCCCATCCTATCCGATCTTCTATCCTATCCTATTATCTATCCTATCCTATCCTCTCTCGTATCCTATCCTCTATCGTTTCCTGTCCTCAATCCTATCCTCTATAGTCTCCTATCCTCTATCCCATCCTATCCGATCCTATATCCTATCCTATCCTCTATCCTGTCCTATCCTCTATCCTATCCAATCCTCTATCCTATCCAATCCTCTATCCTATCCTCTATCCTATCCTCTATCCTATTCTATCCTCTATCCTATTCTATACTCTATCCTATCTTATCCTCTATCTTATCCGATCCTCTATCCTATCCAATCCTCTATAATATCGTATCCTCTTGCATATCATATCCTCTTTCCTATAATATACTCTATCCTATCCAATCCTCTATCCTATCCTCTATCCTATCCTCTATCCTATTCCATCCTCTATCCTATCCTAACGTCCATCCTATCCAATCCTATGTCCTATCCTCTAACCTATCCTATCCTCTATCCTATCCTATCCCTTATCCTATGCAATCCTCTATCCTGTCCGATCCTCTATCCTATCCTATCCTCTATAATATCGTATCCTCTAGCATATCATATCCTCTTTCCTATAATATCCTCTATCCTATGCTATCCTCTATCCTATCCTATCCTCTATCCTATCCTATCCTCCATCGTCACCTATCCTCTATCCTATCCAATCCCGTATCCTACCCTCTATCCTATTCTATTCTCTATTCTATCCTATCCTCTATCCTATCCTATCCCCTATCCTATCCTGTCCTCTATCCTATCCTATCCTCAATCCTATCCTATCCTCAATCCTATCCTATCCTCTATCCTATCCTATCCTCAATCCTATTCTATCCTCTATCCTATTCTATCCTCTATCCTATCCTATCCTCTGTCCTATCCCATCCTCTATCCTATCCTATCCTCTATCGTATCGTATCCTCTATCCCATCCAATTCTCTTTCCTACCCACTATCCTATCCTATCCTCTATCGTATCGTATCCTCTATCCTATCCAACCCTCTATCCTATCATCTATCCTATCCTATCCTCAATCCTATCCTATCCTCTATCCTATTCTATTCTCTATACTATCCTATCTTCTATCCTATCCTATCCTCTATCCTGTCCTATCCTCTATCCTATCCTGTACTCTATTCTATCCTATCCTCTATCCTATCCTATCCTCTATCCTATCCTATCCCCTATCCTATCCTATCCTCTATCCTATCCCATCCTATCCTCTATCCCATAATATCCTCAATCCTATTCAATTCTCTAGCGTACCCTATATCTTATCCTATCCTCTATCGTATCGTATCCTCTATCCTATCCAATCCTCTATCCTTTCATCTATCCTATCCTATCCTCAATCCTATCCTATCCTCTATCCTATCCTATCCTCAATCCTATCCTATCCTCAATCCTATCCTATCCTCTATCCTATCCTATCCTCAATCCTATCCTATCCTCTATCCTATCCTATCCTCAATCCTATCCTATCCTCAATCCTATCCTATCCTCTATCCTATCCTATCCTCAATCCTATCCTATCCTCTATCCTATTCTATCCTCTATCCTATCCTATCCTCTGTCCTATCCCATCCTCTATCCTATCCTATCCTCTTTCGTATCGTCTCCTCTATCCCATCCAATTCTCTATCCTACCCTCTATCCTATCCTATCCTCTATCGTATCGTATCCTCTATCCTATCCAATCCTCTATCCTATCATCTATCCTATCCTATCCTCGATCCTATCCTATCCTCTATCCTAACCTATCCTCTATCCTATCCTCTATCCTATCCTATCCTCTATCCTATTCTATCCTCTATCCTATCCTATCCTCTGTCCTATCCCATCCTCTATCGTATCGTATCCTCTATCCCATCCAATTCTCTTTCCTACCCACTATCCTATCCTATCCTCTATCGTATCGTATCCTCTATCCTATCCAATCCTCTATCCTATCATCTATCCTATCCTATCCTCTATCCTATTCTATTCTCTATACTATCCTATCTTCTATCCTATCCTATCCTCTATCCTATCCTATCCTCTATCCTGTCCTATCCTCTATCCTATCCTGTACTCTATTCTATCCTATCCTCTATCCTATCCTATCCTCTATCCTATCCTATCCCCTATCCTATCCTATCCTCTATCCTATCCTATCCTATCCTCTATCCCATAATATCCTCAATCCTATTCAATTCTCTATCCTACCCTCTATCTTATCCTATCCTCTATCGTATCGTATCCTCTATCCTATCCAATCCTCTATCCTTTCATCTATCCTATCCTATCCTCTATCCTATCCTATCCTCAATCCTAACCTATCCTCAATCCTATCCTATCCTCTATCCTATCCTATCCTCAATCCTATTCTATCCTCTATCCTATTCTATCCTCTATCCTATCCTATCCTCTGTCCTATCCCATCCTCTATCCTATCCTATCCTCTATCGTATCGTATCCTCTATCCCATCCAATTCTCTTTCCTACCCACTATCCTATCCTATCCTCTATCGTATCGTATCCTCTATCCTATCCAATCCTCTATCCTATCATCTATCCGATCCTATCCTCAATCCTATCCTATCCTCTATCCTATTCTATTCTCTATACTATCCTATCTTCTATCCTATCCTATCCTCTATCCTATCCTATCCTCTATCCTGTCCTATCCTCTATCCTATCCTGTACTCTATTCTATCCTATCCTCTATCCTATCCTATCCTCTGTCCTATCCTATCCTCAATCCTATCCTATCCTCTATCCTATCCTATCCTCTATCCTATACTATCCTGTATCCTATCATATCCTCTATCCTATCGTCTATCCTATCCTATCCTCTATAATATCGTATCATCCATCCTATAATATCATATATCCTATCCTATCCTCTATCGTTTCGTATCCTCTATCCTATCCTATCCTCTATCCTATCCTATCCTCTATCCTATCCAATCCTCTATCCTATCCTATCCTCTATCCTATCCTGTCCTATCCTATCCTCTATCCCATAATATCCTCAATCCTATCCAATCCTCTATCCTATCCTCTATCCTATCCAATCCCCTATCCTATCCAATCCTCTATCCTATCCTCTATCCTATCCTATCATGTATCCTATCCTATCCTCAATCCTATGCTATCCTCTATCCTATCCTATCCTCTATCCTATCATATCCTCTATCCTATCCAATCCCCTATCCTATCGTCTATCCTATCCTATCCTATATAATATCGTATCCTCCATCCTATAATATCATATATCCTATCGTATCCTCTATCGTATCGTATCCTCTATCCTATCCAATTCTCTATCCTACCCTCTATCCTAGGCTATCCTCTATCGTATGGTATCCTCTGTCCTATCCAATCCTCTATCCTATCATCTATCCTATCCTATCCTCAATCCTATCCTATCCTCTATCCTATTCTATTCTCTATACTACCCTATCCTCTATCCTATCCTATCCTCAATCCTATCCTATCCTCTATCCTATCCTATCCTATCCTCTATCCTATCCTCTATCCTATCCTATCCCCTATCCTATCCTATCCTCTATCCTATCCTATCCTCTATCCTATCCTATCCTATCCTATCCTATCCTCTATCCTATCCTATCCTCTATCCTATCCTATTCTCTATCCTATCCTATCCTCTATCCTGTCCTATCCTCTATCCTATCCTATTCTCTATATTATCTTATCCTCTATACTATCCTGTACTCCATTCTATCCTATCCTCTATCTTATCCTATCCTCTAACCTATCCTATCCTCTATCGTATCCTATCCTCTACCCTATCCTATCCTCTATAATATCGTATCCTCCATCCTATAATATCATATATCCTATCCTATCCTCTATCCTATCCTATCCTATCCTATCCTCTATCCTATCCTATCCTCTATCCTATCCTATCCTCTATCCTGTCCTATCCTCTATCCTATCCTATCCTCTATCCTATCCTATCCTCTATCCTATCCTATCCTATCCTATCCTATCCTCTATCCCATAATATCCTCAATCCTATCCAATCCTCTATCCTATCCTCTATCCTATCCTATCCTCTATCCTATCCTATTCTCTATCCTATCCTATCCTCAATCCTATGCTATCCTCAATCCTATCCTATCCTCTATCCTATTCTATTCTCTATACTATACTATCCTCTATCCTATCCTATCCTCTATCCTGTCCTATCCTCTATCCTATCCTTTTCTCTATATTATCTTATCCTCTATACTATCCTGTACTCTATTTTGTCCTATCCTCTATCTTATCCGATCCTCTACCCTATCCTATCCTCTATCTTACCCTATCCTCTACCCTATCCTATCCTCTATCCTATACTATCCTCTATATTATCGTATCCTCCATCCTATAGTATCATATATCCTATCCTATCCTCTATCCTATCCTATCCTCTATCCTATTCTATCCTTTATCCTATCCTATCCTCTATCCTATCCTATCTTCTATCCTATCCTATCCTCTATCCTATCCTATCCCCTATCCTATCCTATCCTCTATCCTATCCTATTCTCTATCCTATCCTATCCTCAATCCTATGCTATCCTCAATCCTATCCTATCCTCTATCCTATCCTATCCTCAATCCTATCCTATCCTCTATCCTAGCCTATCATATCCTATCCTCTATCCCATAATATCCTCAATTCTATCCAATCCTCTATCCTATCCTCTATCCTATCCTCTATCCTATCGTATCCTCTATCCTATCTTATCCTCTACACTATCCTACCCTCTATCCTATACTATCCTCTATAATATCGTATCCTCCATCCTATAGTATCATATATCCTATCCTATCCTCTATCCTATCCTATCCTCTATCCTATCCTATCCTCAATCCTATCCTATCCTCAATCCTATTCTATCCTCTGTCCTATCCCATCCTCTATCCTATCCCCTCCTCTATCGTATCGTATCCTCTATCCCATCCAATTCTCTTTCCTACCCTCTATCCTATCCTATCCTCTATCGTATCGTATCCTCTATCCTATCCAACCCTCTATCCTATCATCTATCCTATCCTATCCTCAATCCTATCCTATCCTCTATCCTATTCTATTCTCTATACTATCCTATCTTCTATCCTATCCTATCCTCTATCCTGTCCTATCCTCTATCCTATCCTGTACTCTATTCTATCCTATCCTCTATCCTATCCTATCCTCTATCCTATCCTATCCCCTATCCTATCCTATCCTCTATCCTATCCCATCCTATCCTCTATCCCATAATATCCTCAATCCTATTCAATTCTCTAGCGTACCCTATATCTTATCCTATCCTCTATCGTATCGTATCCTCTATCCTATCCAATCCTCTATCCTTTCATCTATCCTATCCTATCCTCAATCCTATCCTATCCTCTATCCTATCCTATCCTCAATCCTATCCTATCCTCAATCCTATCCTATCCTCTATCCTATCCTATCCTCAATCCTATCCTATCCTCTATCCTATCCTATCCTCAATCCTATCCTATCCTCAATCCTATCCTATCCTCTATCCTATCCTATCCTCAATCCTATCCTATCCTCTATCCTATTCTATCCTCTATCCTATCCTATCCTCTGTCCTATCCCATCCTCTATCCTATCCTATCCTCTTTCGTATCGTCTCCTCTATCCCATCCAATTCTCTATCCTACCCTCTATCCTATCCTATCCTCTATCGTATCGTATCCTCTATCCTATCCAATCCTCTATCCTATCATCTATCCTATCCTATCCTCGATCCTATCCTATCCTCTATCCTAACCTATCCTCTATCCTATCCTCTATCCTATCCTATCCTCTATCCTATTCTATCCTCTATCCTATCCTATCCTCTGTCCTATCCCATCCTCTATCGTATCGTATCCTCTATCCCATCCAATTCTCTTTCCTACCCACTATCCTATCCTATCCTCTATCGTATCGTATCCTCTATCCTATCCAATCCTCTATCCTATCATCTATCCTATCCTATCCTCTATCCTATTCTATTCTCTATACTATCCTATCTTCTATCCTATCCTATCCTCTATCCTATCCTATCCTCTATCCTGTCCTATCCTCTATCCTATCCTGTACTCTATTCTATCCTATCCTCTATCCTATCCTATCCTCTATCCTATCCTATCCCCTATCCTATCCTATCCTCTATCCTATCCTATCCTATCCTCTATCCCATAATATCCTCAATCCTATTCAATTCTCTATCCTACCCTCTATCTTATCCTATCCTCTATCGTATCGTATCCTCTATCCTATCCAATCCTCTATCCTTTCATCTATCCTATCCTATCCTCTATCCTATCCTATCCTCAATCCTAACCTATCCTCAATCCTATCCTATCCTCTATCCTATCCTATCCTCAATCCTATTCTATCCTCTATCCTATTCTATCCTCTATCCTATCCTATCCTCTGTCCTATCCCATCCTCTATCCTATCCTATCCTCTATCGTATCGTATCCTCTATCCCATCCAATTCTCTTTCCTACCCACTATCCTATCCTATCCTCTATCGTATCGTATCCTCTATCCTATCCAATCCTCTATCCTATCATCTATCCGATCCTATCCTCAATCCTATCCTATCCTCTATCCTATTCTATTCTCTATACTATCCTATCTTCTATCCTATCCTATCCTCTATCCTATCCTATCCTCTATCCTGTCCTATCCTCTATCCTATCCTGTACTCTATTCTATCCTATCCTCTATCCTATCCTATCCTCTGTCCTATCCTATCCTCAATCCTATCCTATCCTCTATCCTATCCTATCCTCTATCCTATACTATCCTGTATCCTATCATATCCTCTATCCTATCGTCTATCCTATCCTATCCTCTATAATATCGTATCATCCATCCTATAATATCATATATCCTATCCAATCCCCTATCCTATCCAATCCTCTATCCTATCCTCTATCCTATCCTATCATGTATCCTATCCTATCCTCAATCCTATCCTATCCTCTATAATATCGTATCATCCATCCTATAATATCATATATCCTATCCTATCCTCTATCGTTTCGTATCCTCTATCCTATCCTATCCTCTATCCTATCCTATCCTCTATCCTATCCAATCCTCTATCCTATCCTATCCTCTATCCTATCCTGTCCTATCCTATCCTCTATCCCATAATATCCTCAATCCTATCCAATCCTCTATCCTATCCTCTATCCTATCCAATCCCCTATCCTATCCAATCCTCTATCCTATCCTCTATCCTATCCTATCATGTATCCTATCCTATCCTCAATCCTATCATATCCTCTATCCTATCCAATCCCCTATCCTATCGTCTATCCTATCCTATCCTATATAATATCGTATCCTCCATCCTATAATATCATATATCCTATCGTATCCTCTATCGTATCGTATCCTCTATCCTATCCAATTCTCTATCCTACCCTCTATCCTAGGCTATCCTCTATCGTATGGTATCCTCTGTCCTATCCAATCCTCTATCCTATCATCTATCCTATCCTATCCTCAATCCTATCCTATCCTCTATCCTATTCTATTCTCTATACTACCCTATCCTCTATCCTATCCTATCCTCAATCCTATCCTATCCTCTATCCTATCCTATCCTATCCTCTATCCTATCCTATCCTCTATCCTATCCTCTATCCTATCCTATCCCCTATCCTATCCTATCCTCTATCCTATCCTATCCTCTATCCTATCCTATCCTATCCTATCCTATCCTCTATCCTATCCTATCCTCTATCCTATCCTATTCTCTATCCTATCCTATCCTCTATCCTGTCCTATCCTCTATCCTATCCTATTCTCTATATTATCTTATCCTCTATACTATCCTGTACTCCATTCTATCCTATCCTCTATCTTATCCTATCCTCTAACCTATCCTATCCTCTATCTTATCCTATCCTCTACCCTATCCTATCCTCTATAATATCGTATCCTCCATCCTATAATATCATATATCCTATCCTATCCTCTATCCTATCCTATCCTATCCTATCCTCTATCCTATCCTATCCTCTATCCTATCCTATCCTCTATCCTGTCCTATCCTCTATCCTATCCTATCCTCTATCCTATCCTATCCTCTATCCTATCCTATCCTATCCTATCCTCTATCCCATAATATCCTCAATCCTATCCAATCCTCTATCCTATCCTCTATCCTATCCTATCCTCTATCCTATCCTATTCTCTATCCTATCCTATCCTCAATCCTATGCTATCCTCAATCCTATCCTATCCTCTATCCTATTCTATTCTCTATACTATACTATCCTCTATCCTATCCTATCCTCTATCCTGTCCTATCCTCTATCCTATCCTTTTCTCTATATTATCTTATCCTCTATACTATCCTGTACTCTATTTTGTCCTATCCTCTATCTTATCCGATCCTCTACCCTATCCTATCCTCTATCTTACCCTATCCTCTACCCTATCCTATCCTCTATCCTATACTATCCTCTATATTATCGTATCCTCCATCCTATAGTATCATATATCCTATCCTATCCTCTATCCTATCCTATCCTCTATCCTATTCTATCCTTTATCCTATCCTATCCTCTATCCTATCCTATCTTCTATCCTATCCTATCCTCTATCCTATCCTATCCCCTATCCTATCCTATCCTCTATCCTATCCTATTCTCTATCCTATCCTATCCTCAATCCTATGCTATCCTCAATCCTATCCTATCCTCTATCCTATCCTATCCTCAATCCTATCCTATCCTCTATCCTAGCCTATCATATCCTATCCTCTATCCCATAATATCCTCAATTCTATCCAATCCTCTATCCTATCCTCTATCCTATCCTCTATCCTATCGTATCCTCTATCCTATCTTATCCTCTACACTATCCTACCCTCTATCCTATACTATCCTCTATAATATCGTATCCTCCATCCTATAGTATCATATATCCTATCCTATCCTCTATCCTATCCTATCCTCTATCCTATCCTATCCTCTATCCTATCCTATCCTCTATCCTATCCTATCCTCTATCCTATCCTATCCTATCCTATCCTCTATCCCATAATATCCTCAATCCTATCCAATCCTCTATCCTATCCTCTATCCTATCCTCTACCCTATCCTATCCTCTATCCTATCCTATTCTCTATCCTATCCTATCCTCAATCCTATGCTATCCTCAATCCTATCCTATCCTCTATCCTATCCTATCCTCAATCCTATCCTATCCTCTATCCTAGCCTATCATATCCTCTATCCTATCCTATCCTCTGTCCTATCCTATCCTCTATCCTAGCCTATCATATCCTCTATCCTATCCTATCCTCTATCCTATCCTGTCCTCTATCCTATCCTATCCTCTGTCCTATCCCATCCTCTATCCTATCCTATCCTCTATCGTATCGTATCCTCTATCCCATCCAATCCTCTATCCTATCATCTATCCTATCCTATCCTCAATCCTATCCTATCCTCTATCCTATCCTATACTCTATTCTATCCTATCCTCTGTCCTGTCCCATCCTCTATCCTATCCCCTCCTCTATCGTATCGTATCCCCTATCCTATCCTATCCTCTATCCTATCCTATCCTATCCTCTATCCCATAATATCCTCAATCCTATTCAATTCTCTATCCTACCCTCTATCCTATCCTATCCTCAATCCTATCCTATCCTCTATCCTATCCTATCCTCAATCCTATTCTATCCTCTATTCTATTCTATCCTCTATCCTATCCTATCCTCTGTCCTATCCCATCCTCTATCCTATCCTATCCTCTATCGTATCGTATCCTCTATCCCATCCAATTCTCTTTCCTACCCACTATCCTATCCTATCCTCTATCGTATCGTATCCTCTATCCTATCCAATCCTCTATCCTATCCTCAATCCTATGCTATCCTCAATCCTATCCTATCCTCTATCCTAGCCTGTCCTATCCTCTATCCTATCCTATTCTCTATATTATCTTATACTCTATACTATCCTGTACTCTATTCTATCCTATCCTCTATCTTATCCTATCCTCTACCCTATCCTATCCTCTATCGTATCGTCTCCTCTATCCCATCCAATTCTCTATCCTACCCTCTACCTTATCCTATCCTCTATCGTATCGTATCCTCTATCCTATCCAATCCTCTATCCTATCATCTATCCTATCCTATCCTCAATCCTATCCTATCCTCTATCCTATTCTATTCTCTATTCTATCCTATCCTCTATCCTATCCTATCCCCTATCCTATCCTGTCCTCTATCCTATCCTATCCTCAATCCTATCCTATCCTCAATCCTATCCTATCCTCTATCCTATCCTATCCTCAATCCTATTCTATCCTCTATCCTATTCTATCCTCTATCCTATCCTATCCTCTGTCCTATCCCATCCTCTATCCTATCCTATCCTCTATCGTATCGTATCCTCAATCCTATGCTATCCTCAATCCTATCCTATCCTCTATCCTAGCCTGTCCTATCCTCTATCCTATCCTATTCTCTATATTATCTTATGCTCTATACTAACCTGTACTCTATTCTATCCTATCCTCTATCTTATCCTATCCTCTACCCTATCCTATCCTCTATAATATCGTATCCTCCATCCTATAATATCACATATCCTATCCTATCCTCTATCCTATCCTATCCTCTATCCTATCCTATCCTATCCTATCCTGTATCCCATAATATCCTCAATCCTATTCAATTCTCTATCCTATCCTGTATCCTATCCTCTATCCTATCCTATCCTCTATCCTATCATATCCTCTATCCTATCCTATCCCCTATCCTATCCTATCCTCTATCCTATCCAATCCTCTATAATATCGTATCCTCTAGCATATCAAATCCTCTTTCCTATAATATCCTCTATCCTATCCTATCCTCCATCCTAACCGATCCTCTATCCTATCCTACCCTCTACAATATCGTATCCTCTAGCATATCATCTCCTCTATCCTATAATATCCTCTATCCTATCCAATCCTCTATCCTATCCTGTATCCTATCCTCTATCCTATCCTACCCTCTATCCTATCCTATCCTCTATCCTATCCTATCTTCTATCCTATCCTATCCCCTATCCAATGCTCTATCCTATCCGATCCTCTATCCTATCCTATCCTCTATAATATCGTATCCTCTAGCATATCATATCCTCTTTCCTTAAATATCCTCTATCCTATCCAATCCTCTATCCTATCCACTATCCTATCATATCCTCTATCCTATCCTATACCCTATCCTATCCTATCCTATCCTCTATCCTATCCTATCCACTATCCTATCCTACCCTCTATCCTATTATATCCTCTATCCTATCCGATCCTCTATCCTATTCCATACTCTATCCTATCCTAGCCGCTATCCTATCCTACACTCTATCCTATCCTATCCCCAATCCTATCCTCTATCCTATCCTATTCTCTATCCTATCCTATCCCCTATCCTATCCTCTATCCTATCCTATCCTCTATCCTATCCAATCCCCTATCCTATCTTCTATCCTATCCTATTCTCTATCCTATCCTATCCTCTATCCTATCCTATCCTCTATCCTATCATATCCTCTATCCTATCCTATCCTCTATCTATCCTATCCTCTATCCTATCCTATCCACTATCCTATCCTATCCTCTATCCTATCATATCCTCTATCCTATCCTATCCTCTATCTATCCTATCCTCTATCCTATCCTATCTATCCTATCCTATCAGCTATCCTATCCTATCCTCAATCCTATCCTATCCTCTATCCTCTCCTATCCTTTATCCTATCCAATCCTCTATCCAATCCACTATCCTATCCTCTATCCTATCCAATCCTCTATCCTATCCGATCCTCTACCCCTACCCAATCCTATATCCTATCCTCTATCCTATCCTATCCTCTATCCTATCCTATCCTCTATCCTATCCTATCCTCTACCCTATCCTATCCTCTATCCTATCCTATCCTCTATCCTATCCTATCCTCTATCCTATCCTATCCTCTATCCTATCCTATCCTCTATCCTATCCTATCCTCTATCCTATCCTATCACCCATCCGATTGTATCCTCTATCCTATTCTATACTCTATCCTATCCAATCCGCTATCCTATAATATCCTCTATCCTAACCAATCCTCTACCCTATAATCTATCCTATCCTCTATCCTATTCTATCCTCTATCCTATCCTAAGGTCGATCCTATCCAATCCTCTACCCTATCCTATCGTCTATCCTATCCTATCCTCTATCCTATCCTATCCTCTATCCTATCCTATTATCTATCCTATCCTATCCTCTCTCCTATCCTATCCTCTATCGTCTCCTGTCCTCTATCCTATCCTCTATAGTCTCCTATCCTCTATCCTATCCTATCCGATCCTCTATCCTATCCTATCCGATCCTCTATCCTATCCTATTCTCTATCTCTATCCTCTATCCTATCCTATCCTCTATCGTCTGCTCTATCCTGTCCTATCCACTATCCTATCCTATCTTCTATCCTATCCTATCCTCTATCCTATCCTATCATCTATCCTATCATATCCTCTATCCTATCCCATCCTCAATCCTATCCTATCCTCTATCCTATCCTATCGACTATCCTATAAAATCCCCTATCCTATCCTCTATCCTATCCTATCCTCTATCCTATCCTATCCTATCCTCTATCCTATCCTATCCTCTATCCTATCCTATCCTCTATCCTATCCAATCCTATATCCTATCCTCTATCCTATCCTATCCTCTATCCTATCCTATCCTCTATCCTATCCTATCCTCTATCCTATCCTATCCTTTATCCTATCCTATCCTCTATCCTATCCTATCCTCTATCCTATTCTATCCTCTATCCTATCCTATCCTCTATCCTATCCTATCCTCTATCCTATCCTCTATCCTATCCTATCCTCTATCCTATCCTATCCTCTATCCTATCCTATCCTCTATCCTATCCTATCCTCTATCCTATCCTATCCTCTATCCTATCCAATCCCCTATCCTATCCTCTATCCTATCCTATCCTCTATCCTATCCTATCCTCTATCCTCTATCCTATCCTATCCTCAATCCTATCCTATCCTCTATCCTATCCTATACTCTATCCTATCCTCTATCGTATCCTCTATCCTATCCTATCCTCTATCCTATCCTATCCTCTATCCTATCCTATTATCTATCCTATAATATCCTCTCTCCTATCCTATCCTCTATCGTCTCCTGTCCTCTATCCTATCCTCTATAGTCTCCTATCCGCTATCCTATCCTATCCGATCCTCTATCCTATCCTATTCTCTATCCTATCCTCTATCCTATCCTATGCTCTATCGTCTGCTCATTCCTGTCCTATCCACTATCCTATCCTATCCTCTATCCTTTCCTATCCTCTATCCTATCCTATCATCTATCCTATCCTATCCTCTATCCTTTCCTATCCTCTATCCTATCCTATCCTCTATCCTATCCTACCGTCTATCCTATCCTATCCTCAATCCTATCCTATCCTCTATCCCATCCTATCCTCTATCCTATCCAATCCCCTATCCTATCCTCTATCCAATCCTATCCTCTATCCTATCCTATCCTCTATCCTATTCTATCCTCTATCCTATCCTATCGTCTATCCTATCCAATCCTATGTCCTATCCTCTATCATATCCTATCCTCTATCCTATCCTATCGTCTATCCTATCCTATCCTCTATCCTATCCTATCCTCTATCCTATCATATCCTCTATCCTATCCTATCCTCTATCCTATCCTATCCTCTATCCTATCCTATCCTCAATCCTATCCAATCCTCTATCCTATCCGATCCTCTACCCTACCCAATCCTATATCCTATCCTCTATCCTATCCTATCCTCTATCCTATCCTATCCTCTATCCTGTCCTACCCTCTATCCTGTCCTATCCTCTATCCTATCCTATCCTCTATCCTATCCTATCCTCTATCCTATCATATCCTCTATCCTATCCTATCCTCTATCTATCCTATCCTCTATCCTATCCTATCCTATATCCTATTATATCAGCTATCCTATCCTATCCTCAATCCTATCCTATCCTCTATCCTCTCCTATCCTTTATACTATCCAATCCTCTATCCAATCCACTATCCTATCCTCTATCCTATCCAATCCTCTATCCTATCCTATCCTCTATCCTTTCCTATCCTCTATCCTATCCTATCATCTATCCTATCCTATCCTCTATCCTTTCCTATCCTCTATCCTATCCTATCCTCTATCCTATCCTACCGTCTATCCTATCCTATCCTCAATCCTATCCTATCCTCTATCCCATCCTATCCTCTATCCTATCCAATCCCCTATCCTATCCTCTATCCAATCCTATCCTCTATCCTATCCTATCCTCTATCCTATTCTATCCTCTATCCTATCCTATCGTCTATCCTATCCAATCCTATGTCCTATCCTCTATCATATCCTATCCTCTATCCTATCCTATCGTCTATCCTATCCTATCCTCTATCCTATCCTATCCTCTATCCTATCATATCCTCTATCCTATCCTATCCTCTATCCTATCCTATCCTCTATCCTCTCCTATCCTTTATACTATCCAATCCTCTATCCAATCCACTATCCTATCCTCTATCCTATCCCATCCTCTATCCTATCCTATCCTCTATCCTATCATATCCTCTATCCTATCCTATCCTCTATCCTATCCTATCCTCTATCCTATCCTATCCTCTATCCTATCCTATCCTCTATCCTATCCTATCCTCTATCCTATCATATCCTCTACCCTATCCTATCCTCTACCCTATCCTATCCTCTATCCTATCCTATCCTCTACCCTATCCTATCATCTATCCTATCCTATCCTCTATCCTATCCTATCCCCTATCCAATCCTATCAACCATCCGATTGTATCCTCTATCCTATCCAATCCCCTATCCTATCCTCTATCCTATCCTATTCTCTATCCTATCCTATCCTATCCCCTATCCTATCGTCTATCCAATCCTATCCTCTATCCTATCCTATCCTCTATCCTATTCTATCCTCTATCCTATCCTATCGTCCATCCTATCCAATCCTATGTCCAATCCTCTATCCTATCCTATCCTCTATCCTATCCTATCCTCTATCCCATCCTATCCTCTATCCTATCCTATCCTCAATCCTATCCTATCCTCTATCCTATCCTATCCTCTATCCTATAAAATCCCCTATCCTACCCTCTATCCTATCCTATCCTCTATCCTATCCTATCTTCTATCCTATCCTATCCCCTATCCAATGCTCTATCCTATCCGATCCTCTATCCTATCCTATCCTCTATAATATCGTATCCTCTAGCATATCATATCCTCTTTCCTTAAATATCCTCTATCCTATCCAATCCTCTATCCTATCCACTATCCTATCATATCCTCTATCCTATCCTATACCCTATCCTATCCTATCCTATCCTCTATCCTATCCTATCCACTATCCTATCCTACCCTCTATCCCATTATATCCTCTAACCTATCCGATCATCTATCCTATCCTATCCTCTGTCCTATCCTATCCTATCCTCTATCCTATCCTATCTTCTATCCTATCCAATCCCCTATCCTATCCTCTATCCGATACTATCCTCTATCCTATTCCATACTCTATCCTATCCTAGCCGCTATCCTATCCTATCCTCTATCCTATCCTATCCCCTATCCTATCCTCTATCCTATCCTATTCTCTATCCTATCCTATCCCCTATCCTATCCTCTATCCTATCCTATCCTCTATCCTATCCAATCCTCTATCCTATCCGATCCTCTATCCTATCCTCTCCGCTATCCTATCCTATCCTCTATCCTATCCTATCCTCTATCCTATCCAATCCTCTATCCTATCCTGTATCCTATCCTCTATCCTATCCTATCCTCTATCCTATCATATCCTCTATCCTATCCTAGCCGCTATCCTATCCTATCCTCTATCCCATCCTATCCCCTATCCTATCCTCTATCCTATCCAATCCTCTATCCTATCCTGTATCCTATCCTCTATCCTATCCTATCCTCTATCCTATCATATCCTCTATCCTATCCTATCCCCTATCCTATCCTATCCTCTATCCTATCCTCTCCTCTATCCAATCCTACACTCTATCCTATCCTATCCTCTATCCTATCCGATCCTCTATCCTATCCAATCCTCTATAATATCGTATCCTCTAGCATATCAAATCCTCTTTCCTATAATATACTCTATCCTATCCTATCCTCTATCCTATCCTCTATCCTATCCTCTATCCTATCCGCTATCCTATCCTATCCTCTATCCTATCCTATCCTCTATCCTATACTATCCTCTATCCTATCCAATCCTCTATCCTATCCGATCCTCTATCCTATCCTATCCTCTATAATATCGTATCCTCTAGCATATCATATCCTCTTTCCTATAATATCCTCTATCCTATCCTATCCTCCATCCTATCCAATCCTCTATCCTATCCTGTATCCTATCCTCTATCCTATCCTATCCTCTATCCTATCATATCCTCTATCCTATCCTATCCCCTATCCTGTCTTATCCTCTATCCTATCCTCTCCTCTATCCAATCCTACACTCTATCCTATCCTATCCTCTATCCTATCCGATCCTCTATCCTATCCAATCCTCTATAATATCGTATCCTCTAGCATATCAAATCCTCTTTCCTATAATATACTCTATCCTATCCAATCCTCTATCCTATCCTCTATCCTATCCTCTATCCTATTCTATCCTCTATCCTATCCGAACGTCTATCCTATCCTCTATCCTGTCCTCTATCCTATTCTATCCTCTATCCTATCCTAACGTCTATCCTATCCAATCCTCTATCCTATACTATCCTCTATCCTATCCTATCCTATCCCCTATCCTATCCTCTATCCAATCTTATCCTCTATCAAATCCTATCCTCTATCCTATCCTATCATCTATCCTATCCTATCCTCTATCCTATCCTATCCTCTATACTATCCTATCCTCTATCATATCCTGTCCTCAATCCTATCCTATCCTCTATCCTATCCTATCCTCTATCCTACCCAATCCCCTATCCTATCCTCTATAATATCGTATCCTCTATCCTATCCTATCCTCTATCCTACCCATTCCCCTATCCTATCCTCTATAATATCGTATCCTCTAGCATATCATATCCTCTTTCCTATAATATCCTCTATCCTATCCAATCCTCTATCCTATCCTCTATCCTTTCCTCTATCCTATCCAATCCTCTATCCTATCCGATCCTCTATCCTATCCTATCCTCTATAATATCGTATCCTCTATCCTATCCTATCCTCCATCGTCTCCTATCCTCTATCCAATCCTATCCTCTATCCTATCCAATCCCCTATCCTATCCTCTATAATATCGTATCCTCTTGCATATCATATCCTCTTTCCTATAATATCCTCTATCCTATCCAATCCTCTATCCTATCCTGTATCCTATCCTCTATCCTATCCTATCCTCTATCCTATCATATCCTCTATCCTATCCTATCCCCTATCCTATCCTATCCTCTATCCTATCCTCTCCTCTATCCAATCCTACACTCTATCCTATCCTATCCTATCCTCTATCCTATTCGATCCTCTATCCTATCCAATCCTCTATAATATCGTATCCTCTAGCATATCATATCCTCTTTCCTATAATATCCTCTATCCTATCCTATCCTCCATCCTATCCAATCCTCTATCCTATCCGATCCTCTATCCTATCCTACCCTCTACAATATCGTATCCTCTATCATATCATCTCCTCTATCCTATAATATCCTCTATCCTATCCTACCCTCTACAATATCGTATCCTCTATCATATCATCTCCTCTATCCTATAATATCCTCTATCCTATCCGATCCTCTATCCTATCCAATCCTCTATAATATCGTATCCTCTAGCATATCAAATCCTCTTTCCTATAATATACTCTATCCTATCCAATCCTCTATCCTATCCTCTATCCTATCCTCTATCCTATCCGCTATCCTATCCTATCCTCTATCCTATCCTATCCTCTATCCTATCCTATCCTCTATCGTATCCAATCCTCTATCCTATCCGATCCTCTATCCTATCCTATCCTCTATAATATCGTATCCTCTAGCATATCATATCCTCTTTCCTATAATATCCTCTATCCTATCCTATCCTCCATCCTATCCAATCCTCTATCCTATCCTGTATCCTATCCTCTATCCTATCCTATCCTCTATCCTATCATATCCTCTATCCTATCCTATCCCCTATCCTATCCTATCCTATCCTCTATCCTATCCTCTCCTCTATCCAATCCTACACTCTATCCTATCCTATCCTCTATCCTATCCGATCCTCTATCCTATCCAATCCTCTATAATATTGTATCCTCTAGCATATCATATCCTCTTTCCTATAATATCCTCTATCCTATCCAATCCTCTATCCTATCCTCTATCCTTTCCTCTATCCTATCCAATCCTCTATCCTATCCGATCCTCTATCCTATCCTATCCTCTATAATATCGTATCCTCTATCCTATCCTATCCTCCATCGTCTCCTATCCTCTATCCAATCCTATCCTCTATCCTATCCAATCCCCTATCCTATCCTCTATAATATCGTATCCTCTTGCATATCATATCCTCTTTCCTATAATATCCTCTATCCTATCCAATCCTCTATCCTATCCTGTATCCTATCCTCTATCCTATCCTATCCTCTATCCTATCATATCCTCTATCCTATCCTATCCCCTATCCTATCCTATCCTCTATCCTATCCTCTCCTCTATCCAATCCTACACTCTATCCTATCCTATCCTATCCTCTATCCTATTCGATCCTCTATCCTATCCAATCCTCTATAATATCGTATCCTCTAGCATATCATATCCTCTTTCCTATAATATCCTCTATCCTATCCTATCCTCCATCCTATCCAATCCTCTATCCTATCCGATCCTCTATCCTATCCTACCCTCTACAATATCGTATCCTCTATCATATCATCTCCTCTATCCTATAATATCCTCTATCCTATCCTACCCTCTACAATATCGTATCCTCTATCATATCATCTCCTCTATCCTATAATATCCTCTATCCTATCCGATCCTCTATCCTATCCAATCCTCTATAATATCGTATCCTCTAGCATATCAAATCCTCTTTCCTATAATATACTCTATCCTATCCAATCCTCTATCCTATCCTCTATCCTATCCTCTATCCTATCCGCTATCCTATCCTATCCTCTATCCTATCCTATCCTCTATCCTATCCTATCCTCTATCGTATCCAATCCTCTATCCCATCCGATCCTCTATCCTATCCTATCCTCTATAATATCGTATCCTCTAGCATATCATATCCTCTTTCCTATAATATCCTCTATCCTATCCTATCCTCCATCCTATCCAATCCTCTATCCTATCCTGTATCCTATCCTCTATCCTATCCTATCCTCTATCCTATCATATCCTCTATCCTATCCTATCCCCTATCCTATCCTATCCTCTATCCTATCCTCTCCTCTATCCAATCCTACACTCTATCCTATCCTATCCTCTATCCTATCCGATCCTCTATCCTATCCAATCCTCTATAATATTGTATCCTCTAGCATATCAAATCCTCTTTCCTATAATATACTCTATCCTATCCAATCCTCTATCCTATCCTCTATCCTATCCTCTATCCTATTCGATCCTCTATCCTATCCGAACGTCTATCCTATCCTCTATCCTGTCCTCTATCCTATTCTATCCTCTATCCTATCCTAACATCTATCCTATCCAATCCTCTATCCTATACTATCCTCTATCCTATCCTATCCTATCCCCTATCCTATCCTCTATCCAATCTTATCCTCTATCCTATCCTATCCTCTATCCTATTCTATCCTCTATCCTATCCTATCGTCTATCCTATCCAATCCTATGTCCTATCCTCTATCATATCCTATCCTCTATCCTATCCTATCCTCTATCCTATCCTATCATCTATCCTATCCTATCCTCTATCCTATCCTATCCTCTATACTATCCTATCCTCTATCATATCCTGTCCTGAATCCTATCCTATCCTCTATCCTATCCTATCCTCTATAATATCGTATCATCTAGCATATCATATCCTCTTTCCTATAATATCCTCTATCGTATCCAATCCTCTATCCTATCCTCTATCCTATCCTCTATCCTATCCTCTATTCTATTCTATCCTCTATCCTATCCTATCGTCTATCCTATCCAATCTTATGTCCTATCCTATCCTCTATCCTATCCTATCTTCTATCCTATCCTATCCTCTATCCTATCCTATCCTCTATCCTATCCTATCCCTTATCCTATGCAATCCTCTATCCTATCCGATCCTCTATCCTATCCTATCCTCTATAATATCGTATCCTCTAGCATATCATATCCTCTTTCCTATCCAATCCTCTATCCTATACTATCCTCTATCCTATCCTATCCTCTATCCTATCCTATCCTCCATCATCTCCTATCCTCTATCCTATCCAATCCCCTATCATATCCTCTATCCTGTGCTCTTCTCTATCCTATCCTATCCTATCCCCTATCCTATCCTCTATCCAATCCTATCCTCTATCCTATCCTATCATCTATCCTATTCTATCCTCTATCCTATCCTATCGTCTATACTATCCAGTCCTCTATCCTATCCTATCCTCTATCCTATCCTATCCTCTATCCTATACTATCCTCTATCCTATCCTATCCTCCATCGTCTCCTATCCTCTATCCTATCCAATCCCCTATCCTATCCTCTACCCTATCCTATTCTCTATCCTATCCTATCCCCTATCCTATCCTCTATCCTATCCTCTCCTCTATCCTATCCTACCCTCCATTGTCTCCTATCCTCTATCCTATCCAATCCCCTATCCTACCCTCTATCCTATCCTATTCTCTATCCTATCCTATCCCCTATCCTATCCTCTATCCTATCCTATCCTCTATCCTATCCTCTATCCTATTCCATACTCTATCCCATCCTATCCGCTATCCTATCCTATCCTCTATCCTATCCTCTATCCTATCCTCTATCCTATCCGATCATCCATCCGATCCTATTCTCTATCCTATTCTATACTCTATCCTATCCTATCCGCTATCCTATCCTATCCTCAATCCTATCCTATCCTCTATCCTATCCTATACTGTATCCTATCCTCTATCCTATCCTCTATCCTATCCTCCATCCTATCCTCTATCCTATCCTATCCTCTATCCTATCCTATCGTCTATCCTATCCTATTGTCTATCCTATCCTATCCTCTCTCCTATCCTATCCTCTATCGTCTCCTGTCCTCTATCCTATCCTGTCCTCTATCCTATCCTATCCTCTATCCTATCCTATCCTCTATCCTATCCGATCCTCTATCCTATCCGATCCTCTATCCTATCCTATCCTCTATAATATCGTATCCTCTAGCATATCATATCCTCTTTCCTATCCTATCCTCTATCCTATCCTATCCTCTATACTATCCTATCCTCTATCCTATCCTGTCCTCAATCCTATCCTATCCTCTATCCTATCCTATCCTCTATCCTACCCAATCCCCTATCCTATCCTCTATAATATCGTATCCTCTAGCATATCATATCCTTTTTCCTATAATATCCTCTATCCTATCCTCTATAATATCGTATCCTCTAGCATATCACATCCTCTTTCCTATAATATCCTCTATCCTATCCAATCCTCTATCCTATCCTCTATCCTATCCTCTATCCTATTCTATCCTCTATCCTATCCTATCGTCTATCCTATCCAATCCTCTATCCTATCCTATCCTCTATCCTATCCTATCCTCTATCCTATCCTCTCCTCTATCCTATCCTATCCTCCATCGTCTCCTATCCTCTATCCTATCCATTCCCCTATCCTATCCTCTACCCTATCCTATTCTCTATCCTATCCTATACCCTATCCTATCCTCTATCCTATCCTCTCCTCTATCCTATCCTATCCTCCATCGTCTCCTATCCTCTATCCTATCCAATCCCCTATCCTACCCTCTATCCTATCCTATTCTCTATCCTATCCTATCCCCTATCCTATCCTCTATCCTATCCTATCCTCTATCCTATCCTATCCTCTATCCTATCCTATCCTCTATCCTATCCTATCCTCTATCCTATCCTATCCTCTATCCTATCCTATCCTCTGTCCTATCCTATCCTCTATCCTATCCTATCCTCTATCCTATCCTATCCTCTATCCTATCCTATCCTCTATCCTATCCTATCCTCTATCCTATCCTATCCTCTATCCTATCCTATCCTCTATCCTATCCTATCCTGTATCCTATCCTCTATCCTATTCCATACTCTATCCCATCCTATCCGCTATCCTATCCTATCATCTATCCTATCCTATGCTCTATCCTATCCTCTATCCTATCCCTTATCCTATCCTATCCTCCATCCGATCCTATTCTCTATCCTATTCTATACTCTATCCTATCCTATCCGCTATCCTATCCTATCCTCAATCCTATCCTATCCTCTATCCTATCCTCTATCCTATCCTCCATCCTATCCTCTATCCTATCCTATCCTCTATCCTATCCTATCCTCTATCCTATCCTATTATCTATCCTATCCTATCCTCCCTCCTATCCTATCCTCTATCGTCTCCTGTCCTCTATCCTATCCTGTCCTCTATCCTATCCTATCCTCTATCCTATACTATCCTCTATCCTAACCAATCCTCTATCCTATCCGATCCTCTATCCTATCCTATCCTCTATAATATCGTATCCTCTAGCATATCATATCCTCTTTGCTATAATATCCTCTATCCTATCCAATCCTCTATCCTATCCTCTATCCTATCCTCTATCCTATCCTCTATTCTATTCTATCCTCTATCCTATCCTATCGTCTATCCTATCCAATCTTATGTCCTATCCTATCCTCTATAATATCGTATCCTCTAGCATATCATATCCTCTTTCCTATAATATCCTCTATCCTATCCTATCCTCTATCCTATCCTATCCTCCATCGTCACCTATCCTCTATCCTATCCAATCCCGTATCCTATCCTCTATCCTATCCTATTCTCTATCCTATCCTATCCTCTATCCTATCCTATCACCCATCCGATTGTATCCTCTATCCTATTCTATACTCTATCCTATCCTATCCTCTATCCTATCCTAACGCCGATCCTATCCAATCCACTATCCTATCCTATCCTATCCTCTATCCTATCCTCTATCCTATCCTATTCTCTATCCTATCCTATCCTATCCCCTAACCTATCCTCTATCCAATCCTATCCTCTATCCTATCCTATCCTCTATCCTATCCTATCCTCTATCCTATCCTGTCCCTTATCCTATGCAATCCTCTATCCTATCCGATCCTCTATCCTATTCTATCCTCTATAATATCGTATCCTCTAGCATATCATATCCTCTTTCCTATAATATCCTCTATCCTATCCTATCCTCTATCCTATCCTATCCTCCATCGTCACCTATCCTCTATCCTATCCAATCCCGTATCCTATCCTCTATCCTATCCTATTCTCTATCCTATCCTATCCTCTATCCTATCCTATCACCCATCCGATTGTATCCTCTATCCTATTCTATACTCTATCCTATCCTATCCTCTATCCTATCCTAACGCCGATCCTATCCAATCCACTATCCTATCCTATCCTATCCTCTATCCTATCCTCTATCCTATCCTATTCTCTATCCTATCCTATCCTATCCCCTAACCTATCCTCTATCCAATCCTATCCTCTATCCTATCCTATCCTCTATCCTATCCTATCCTCTATCCTATCCTATCCTCTATCCTATCCTATCCTCTATCCCATCCTATCCCCTATCCTATCCTATCCTCTATCCTATCCTATCCTCTATCCTATCCTATCCTCTATCCTATCCTATCCTCTATCCTATCCTATCCTCTATCCTATCCTATCCTCTATCCTATCCTATCCTCTATCCTATCCTATCCTCTATCCTATCCTATCCTCTATCCTATCCTATCCTCTATCCTATCCTATCCTCTATCCTATCCTATCCTGTATCCTATCCTCTATCCTATTCCATACTCTATCCCATCCTATCCGCTATCCTATCCTATCATCTATCCTATCCTATTCTCTATCCTATCCTATACCCTATCCTATCCTCTATCCTATCCTCTCCTCTATCCTATCCTATCCTCCATCGTCTCCTATCCTCTATCCTATCCAATCCCCTATCCTACCCTCTATCCTATCCTATTCTCTATCCTATCCTATCCCCTATCCTATCCTCTATCCTATCCTATCCTCTATCCTATCCTATCCTCTATCCTATCCTATCCTCTATCCTATCCTATCCTCTATCCTATCCTATCCTCTATCCTATCCTATCCTCTGTCCTATCCTATCCTCTATCCTATCCTATCCTCTATCCTATCCTATCCTCTATCCTATCCTATCCTCTATCCTATCCTATCCTCTATCCTATCCTATCCTCTATCCTATCCTATCCTCTATCCTATCCTATCCTGTATCCTATCCTCTATCCTATTCCATACTCTATCCCATCCTATCCGCTATCCTATCCTATCATCTATCCTATCCTATGCTCTATCCTATCCTCTATCCTATCCCTTATCCTATCCTATCCTCCATCCGATCCTATTCTCTATCCTATTCTATACTCTATCCTATCCTATCCGCTATCCTATCCTATCCTCAATCCTATCCTATCCTCTATCCTATCCTCTATCCTATCCTCCATCCTATCCTCTATCCTATCCTATCCTCTATCCTATCCTATCCTCTATCCTATCCTATTATCTATCCTATCCTATCCTCTCTCCTATCCTATCCTCTATCGTCTCCTGTCCTCTATCCTATCCTGTCCTCTATCCTATCCTATCCTCTATCCTATACTATCCTCTATCCTAACCAATCCTCTATCCTATCCGATCCTCTATCCTATCCTATCCTCTATAATATCGTATCCTCTAGCATATCATATCCTCTTTGCTATAATATCCTCTATCCTATCCAATCCTCTATCCTATCCTCTATCCTATCCTCTATCCTATCCTCTATTCTATTCTATCCTCTATCCTATCCTATCGTCTATCCTATCCAATCTTATGTCCTATCCTATCCTCTATAATATCGTATCCTCTAGCATATCATATCCTCTTTCCTATAATATCCTCTATCCTATCCTATCCTCTATCCTATCCTATCCTCCATCGTCACCTATCCTCTATCCTATCCAATCCCGTATCCTATCCTCTATCCTATCCTATTCTCTATCCTATCCTATCCTCTATCCTATCCTATCACCCATCCGATTGTATCCTCTATCCTATTCTATACTCTATCCTATCCTATCCTCTATCCTATCCTAACGCCGATCCTATCCAATCCACTATCCTATCCTATCCTATCCTCTATCCTATCCTCTATCCTATCCTATTCTCTATCCTATCCTATCCTATCCCCTAACCTATCCTCTATCCAATCCTATCCTCTATCCTATCCTATCCTCTATCCTATCCTATCCTCTATCCTATCCTGTCCCTTATCCTATGCAATCCTCTATCCTATCCGATCCTCTATCCTATTCTATCCTCTATAATATCGTATCCTCTAGCATATCATATCCTCTTTCCTATAATATCCTCTATCCTATCCTATCCTCTATCCTATCCTATCCTCCATCGTCACCTATCCTCTATCCTATCCAATCCCGTATCCTATCCTCTATCCTATCCTATTCTCTATCCTATCCTATCCTCTATCCTATCCTATCACCCATCCGATTGTATCCTCTATCCTATTCTATACTCTATCCTATCCTATCCTCTATCCTATCCTAACGCCGATCCTATCCAATCCACTATCCTATCCTATCCTATCCTCTATCCTATCCTCTATCCTATCCTATTCTCTATCCTATCCTATCCTATCCCCTAACCTATCCTCTATCCAATCCTATCCTCTATCCTATCCTATCCTCTATCCTATCCTATCCTCTATCCTATCCTATCCTCTATCCTATCCTATCCTCTATCCCATCCTATCCCCTATCCTATCCTATCCTCTATCCTATCCTATCCTCTATCCTATCCTATCCTCTATCCTATCCTATCCTCTATCCTATCCTATCCTCTATCCTATCCTATCCTCTATCCTATCCTATCCTCTATCCTATCCTATCCTCTATCCTATCCTATCCTCTATCCTATCCTATCCTCTATCCTATCCTATCCTGTATCCTATCCTCTATCCTATTCCATACTCTATCCCATCCTATCCGCTATCCTATCCTATCATCTATCCTATCCTATCCTCTATCCTATCCTCTATCCTATCCCTTATCCTATCCTATCCTCCATCCGATCCTATTCTCTATCCTATTCTATACTCTATCCTATCCTATCCGCTATCCTATCCTATCCTCAATCCTATCCTATCCTCTATCCTATCCTATACTCTATCCTATCCTCTATCCTATCCTCTATCCTATCCTCCATCCTATCCTCTATCCTATCCTATCCTCTATCCTATCCTATCCTCTATCCTATCCTATCCTCTATCCTATCCTATTATCTATCCTATCCTATCCTCTCTCCTATCCTATCCTCTATCGTCTCCTGTCCTCTATCCTATCCTGTCCTCTATCCTATCCTATCCTCTATCCTATACTATCCTCTATCCTATCCAATCCTCTATCCTATCCGATCCTCTATCCTATCCTATCCTCTATAATATCGTATCCTCTAGCATATCATATCCTCTTTCCTATAATATCCTCTATCCTATCCAATCCTCTATCCTATCCTCTATCCTATCCTCTATCCTATCCTCTATTCTATTCTATCCTCTATCCTATCCTATCGTCTATCCTATCCAATCTTATGTCGTATCCTATCCTCTATCCTATCCTATCCTCTATCCTATCCTGTCCCTTATCCTATGCAATCCACTATCCTATCCGATCCTCTATCCTATCCTATCCTCTATAATATCGTATCCTCTAGCATATCATATCCTCTTTCCTATAATATCCTCTATCCTATCCTATCCTCTATCCTATCCTATCCTCCATCGTCACCTATCCTCTATCCTATCCAATCCCGTATCCTATCCTCTATCCTATCCTCTATCCTATCCTATTCTCTATCCTATCCTATCCTATCCCCTAACCTATCCTCTATCCAATCCTATCCTCTATCCTATCCTATCCTCTATCCTATCCTATCGTCCATCCTATCCAATCCTATGTCCTATCCTCTATCCTATCCTATCCTCTATCCCATCCTATCTCCTATCCTATCCTATCCTCTATCCTATCCTATTATCTATCCTATCCTATCCTCTCTCGTATCCTATCCTCTATCGTTTCCTGTCCTCTATCCTATCCTCTATAGTCTCCTATCCTCTATCCCATCCTATCCGATCCTCTATCCTATCCTATTGTCTATCCTATCCTATCCTCTATCCTATCCTCTATCCTATCCTATCCTCTATCCTATCCTATCCTCTATCCTATCCTATCCTCTATCCTATCCTATCCTCTATCCTATCCAATCCCCTATCCTATCCTCTATCCTATCCTATCCTCTATCCTATCCTATCCTCTATCCTCTATCCTATCCTATCCTCAATCCTATCCTATCCTCTATCCTATCCTATACTCTATCCTATCCTCTATCGTATCCTCTATCCTATCCTATCCTCTATCCTATCCTATCCTCTATCCTATCCTATTATCTATCCTATAATATCCTCTCTCCTATCCTATCCTCTATCGTCTCCTGTCCTCTATCCTATCCTCTATAGTCTCCTATCCGCTATCCTATCCTATCCGATCCTCTATCCTATCCTATTCTCTATCCTATCCTCTATCCTATCCTATGCTCTATCGTCTGCTCTATCCTGTCCTATCCACTATCCTATCCTATCCTCTATCCTTTCCTATCCTCTATCCTATCCTATCATCTATCCTATCCTATCCTCTATCCTTTCCTATCCTCTATCCTATCCTATCCTCTATCCTATCCTACCGTCTATCCTATCCTATCCTCAATCCTATCCTATCCTCTATCCCATCCTATCCTCTATCCTATCCAATCCCCTATCCTATCCTCTATCCAATCCTATCCTCTATCCTATCCTATCCTCTATCCTATTCTATCCTCTATCCTATCCTATCGTCTATCCTATCCAATCCTATGTCCTATCCTCTATCATATCCTATCCTCTATCCTATCCTATCGTCTATCCTATCCTATCCTCTATCCTATCCTATCCTCTATCCTATCATATCCTCTATCCTATCCTATCCTCTATCCTATCCTATCCTCTATCCTATCCTATCCTCAATCCTATCCATTCCTCTATCCTATCCGATCCTCTACCCTACCCAATCCTATATCCTATCCTCTATCCTATCCTATCCTCTATCCTATCCTATCCTCTATCCTGTCCTACCCTCTATCCTGTCCTATCCTCTATCCTATCCTATCCTCTATCCTATCCTATCCTCTATCCTATCATATCCTCTATCCTATCCTATCCTCTATCTATCCTATCCTCTATCCTATCCTATCCTATATCCTATTATATCAGCTATCCTATCCTATCCTCAATCCTATCCTATCCTCTATCCTCTCCTATCCTTTATACTATCCAATCCTCTATCCAATCCACTATCCTATCCTCTATCCTATCCAATCCTCTATCCTATCCTATCCTCTATCATTTCCTATCCTCTATCCTATCCTATCATCTATCCTATCCTATCCTCTATCCTTTCCTATCCTCTATCCTATCCTATCCTCTATCCTATCCTACCGTCTATCCTATCCTATCCTCAATCCTATCCTATCCTCTATCCCATCCTATCCTCTATCCTATCCAATCCCCTATCCTATCCTCTATCCAATCCTATCCTCTATCCTATCCTATCCTCTATCCTATTCTATCCTCTATCCTATCCTATCGTATATCCTATCCAATCCTATGTCCTATCCTCTATCATATCCTATCCTCTATCCTATCCTATCGTCTATCCTATCCTATCCTCTATCCTATCCTATCCTCTATCCTATCATATCCTCTATCCTATCCTATCCTCTATCCTATCCTATCCACTATCCTATCCTATCCTCAATCCTATCTAATCCTCTATCCTATCCGATCCTCTACCCTACCCAATCCTATATCCTATCCTCTATCCTATCCTATCCTCTATCCTATCCTATCCTCTATCCTGTCCTACCCTCTATCCTGTCCTATCCTCTATCCTATCCTATCCTCTACCCTATCCTATCCTCTATCCTATCATATCCTCTATCCTATCCTATCCTCTATCTATCCTATCCTCTATCCTATCCTATCCTATATCCTATTATATCAGCTATCCTATCCTATCCTCAATCCTATCCTATCCTCTATCCTCTCCTATCCTTTATACTATCCAATCCTCTATCCAATCCACTATCCTATCCTCTATCCTATCCTATCCTCTATCCTATCATATCCTCTATCCTATCCTATCCTCTATCCTATCCTATCCTCTATCCTATCCTATCCTCTATCCTATCCTATCCTCTATCCTATCCTATCCTCTATCCTATCATATCCTCTACCCTATCCTATCCTCTACCCTATCCTATCCTCTATCCTATCCTATCCTCTACCCTATCCTATCATCTATCCTATCCTATCCTCTATCCTATCCTATCCTCTATCCAATCCTATCAACCATCCGATTGTATCCTCTATCCTATCCAATCCCCTATCCTATCCTCTATCCTATCCTATTCTCTATCCTATCCTATCCTATCCCCTATCCTATCGTCTATCCAATCCTATCCCCTATCCTATCCTATCCTCTATCCTATTCTATCCTCTATCCTATCCTATCGTCCATCCTATCCAATCCTATGTCCAATCCTCTATCCTATCCTATCCTCTATCCTATCCTATCCTCTATCCCATCCTATCCTCTATCCTATCCTATCCTCAATCCTATCCTATCCTCTATCCTATCCTATCCTCTATCCTATAAAATCCCCTATCCTACCCTCTATCCTATCCTATCCTCTATCCTATCCTATCTTCTATCCTATCCTATCCCCTATCCAATGCTCTATCCTATCCGATCCTCTATCCTATCCTATCCTCTATAATATCGTATCCTCTAGCATATCATATCCTCTTTCCTTAAATATCCTCTATCCTATCCAATCCCCTATCCTATCCTCTATCCGATACTATCCTCTATCCTATTCCATACTCTATCCTATCCTAGCCGCTATCCTATCCTATCCTCTATCCTATCCTATCCCCTATCCTATCCTCTATCCTATCCTATTCTCTATCCTATCCTATCCCCTATCCTATCCTCTATCCTATCCTATCCTCTATCCTATCCAATCCTCTATCCTATCCGATCCTCTATCCTATCCTCTCCGCTATCCTATCCTATCCTCTATCCTATCCTATCCTCTATCCTATCCAATCCTCTATCCTATCCTGTATCCTATCCTCTATCCTATCCTATCCTCTATCCTATCATATCCTCTATCCTATCCTAGCCGCTATACTATCCTATCCTCTATCCTATCCTATCCCCTATCCTATCCTCTATCCTATCCAATCCTCTATCCTATCCTGTATCCTATCCTCTATCCTATCCTATCCTCTATCCTATCATATCCTCTATCCTATCCTATCCCCTATCCTATCCTATCCTCTATCCTATCCTCTCCTCTATCCAATCCTACACTCTATCCTATCCTATCCTCTATCCTATCCGATCCTCTATCCTATCCAATCCTCTATAATATCGTATCCTCTAGCATATCAAATCCTCTTTCCTATAATATACTCTATCCTATCCTATCCTCTATCCTATCCTCTATCCTATCCTCTATCCAATCCTCTATCCTATCCGATCCTCTATCCTATCCTATCCTCTATAATATCGTATCCTCTAGCATATCATATCCTCTTTCCTATAATATCCTCTATCCTATCCTATCCTCCATCCTATCCAATCCTCTATCCTATCCTGTATCCTATCCTCTATCCTATCCTATCCTCTATCCTATCATATCCTCTATCCTATCCTATCCCCTATCCTATCTTATCCTCTATCCTATCCTCTCCTCTATCCAATCCTACACTCTATCCTATCCTATCCTCTATCCTATCCGATCCTCTATCCTATCCAATCCTCTATAATATCGTATCCTCTAGCATATCAAATCCTCTTTCCTATAATATACTCTATCCTATCCAATCCTCTATCCTATCCTCTATCCTATCCTCTACCCTATTCTATCCTCTATCCTATCCGAACGTCTATCCTATCCTCTATCCTGTCCTCTATCCTATTCTATCCTCTATCCTAACCTAACGTCTATCCTATCCAATCCTCTATCCTATACTATCCTCTATCCTATCCTATCCTATCCCCTATCCTATCCTCTATCCAATCTTATCCTCTACCCTATCCTATCCTCTATCCTGTCCTATCATCTATCCTATCCTATCCTCTATCCTATCCTATCCTCTATACTATCCTATCCTCTATCATATCCTGTCCTCAATCCTATCCTATCCTCTATCCTATCCTATCCTCTATCCTACCCAATCCCCTATCCTATCCTCTATAATATCGTATCCTCTATCCTATCCTATCCTCTATCCTACCCAATCCCCTATCCTATCCTCTATAATATCGTATCCTCTAGCATATCATATCCTCTTTCCTATAATATCCTCTATCCTATCCAATCCTCTATCCTATCCTGTATCCTATCCTCTATCCTATCCTATCCTCTATCCTATCATATCCTCTATCCTATCCTATCCCCTATCCTATCCTATCCTCTATCCTATCCTCTCCTCTATCCAATCCTACACTCTATCCTATCCTATCCTATCCTCTATCCTATTCGATCCTCTATCCTATCCAATCCTCTATAATATCGTATCCTCTAGCATATCATATCCTCTTTCCTATAATATCCTCTATCCTATCCTATCCTCCATCCTATCCAATCCTCTATCCTATCCGATCCTCTATCCTATCCTACCCTCTACAATATCGTATCCTCTATCATATCATCTCCTCTATCCTATAATATCCTCTATCCTATCCTACCCTCTACAATATCGTATCCTCTATCATATCATCTCCTCTATCCTATAATATCCTCTATCCTATCCGATCCTCTATCCTATCCAATCCTCTATAATATCGTATCATCTAGCATATCAAATCCTCTTTCCTATAATATACTCTATCCTATCCAATCCTCTATCCTATCCTCTATCCTATCCTCTATCCTATCCGCTATCCTATCCTATCCTCTATCCTATCCTATCCTCTATCCTATCCTATCCTCTATCGTATCCAATCCTCTATCCTATCCGATCCTCTATCCTATCCTATCCTCTATAATATCGTATCCTCTAGCATATCATATCCTCTTTCCTATAATATCCTCTATCCTATCCTATCCTCCATCCTATCCAATCCTCTATCCTATCCTGTATCCTATCCTCTATCCTATCCTATCCTCTATCCTATCATATCCTCTATCCTATCCTATCCCCTATCCTATCCTATCCTCTATCCTATCCTCTCCTCTATCCAATCCTACACTCTATCCTATCCTATCCTCTATCCTATCCGATCCTCTATCCTATCCAATCCTCTATAATATTGTATCCTCTAGCATATCAAATCCTCTTTCCTATAATATACTCTATCCTATCCAATCCTCTATCCTATCCTCTATCCTATCCTCTATCCTATTCGATCCTCTATCCTATCCGAACGTCTATCCTATCCTCTATCCTGTCCTCTATCCTATTCTATCCTCTATCCTATCCTAACATCTATCCTATCCAATCCTCTATCCTATACTATCCTCTATCCTATCCTATCCTATCCCCTATCCTATCCTCTATCCAATCTTATCCTCTATCCTATCCTATCCTCTATCCTATTCTATCCTCTATCCTATCCTATCGTCTATCCTATCCAATCCTATGTCCTATCCTCTATCATATCCTATCCTCTATCCTATCCTATCCTCTATCCTATCCTATCATCTATCCTATCCTATCCTCTATCCTATCCTATCCTCTATACTATCCTATCCTCTATCATATCCTGTCCTGAATCCTATCCTATCCTCTATCCTATCCTATCCTCTATAATATCGTATCATCTAGCATATCATATCCTCTTTCCTATAATATCCTCTATCGTATCCAATCCTCTATCCTATCCTCTATCCTATCCTCTATCCTATCCTCTATTCTATTCTATCCTCTATCCTATCCTATCGTCTATCCTATCCAATCTTATGTCCTATCCTATCCTCTATCCTATCCTATCTTCTATCCTATCCTATCCTCTATCCTATCCTATCCTCTATCCTATCCTATCCCTTATCCTATGCAATCCTCTATCCTATCCGATCCTCTATCCTGTCCTATCCTCTATAATATCGTATCCTCTAGCATATCATATCCTCTTTCCTATCCAATCCTCTATCCTATACTATCCTCTATCCTATCCTATCCTCTATCCTATCCTATCCTCCATCATCTCCTATCCTCTATCCTATCCAATCCTCTGTCCTATTCCATCCTCAATCCTATCCTATCCTCTATCGTATCGTATCCTCAATCCTATCCTATCCTCTATCCTATCCTATCCTCTATCCTATCTTATCCTCTATACTATCCTGTACTCTATTCAATCCTATCCTCTATCTTATCCTATCCTTTACCCTATCCTGTCCTCTATCCTATCCTATCCTCTTCCCTATCCTATCCTCTATCTTATCCTATGCTCTACCCTATCCTACCCCTCTATCATATCCTATCCTGTATCCTATCCCATTCTCTATCCTATCCTATCCTGTATATTATCCTATCCTATCCTATCCTCTATCCCATAATATCCACAATCCTATCCAATCCTCTCTCCTAACCTCTATCCTATCCAATCCTCTATCCTATCCTATCCCGTATCCAATCCTATCCCCTATCCTATCCTCTATCCTATCCTATTCTCAAGCCTATCTTATCCTCTATCCTATCCTATCCTATTCTCAATCCTATCCTATCCTCTATCCTATCCTATCCTCTATACTATCCTCTATCCTATCCTATCCTCTATCCCATCCAATCCCCTATCCTATCGTCTATCCTATCCTATCCTCTATAATATCGTAGCCTCCATCCTATAATATCATATATCCTATCCTATCCTGTATCCAATTATATCCTATCCTCTATACTATAATATCCTCTCTCCTATAATATCCTCTATCCTATCCTCTATCCTATCCTATCCTCAATCCTATATTATCCACAATCCTACCCTATCCTCTATCCTATCCTATCCTCTACCCTATCTTATCCTCCATCCTATCCTATCCTCTATCCTATCCTATCCTATCCTCTATCCCATAATATCCTCAACCCTATCCTCTATCCTATCAAACCCTCTATCCTATCCTCTATCCTATCCAACCCTCTGTCCTATCCTCTATCCTATAATATCCTCTATCCTATTCTCTATCCTATCCAATCCTCTATCCTATACTCAATCCTATCCAATTCTCTACCCTACCCTCAATCCTATCCTATCCTCTATCCTATAATATCCTCTATCCTATCGTCTATCCTAACCTATCCTCTATCCTATCCCATCCTCAATCCTATCCTATCCTCTATCCTATCCTATCCTCAATCCTATCCTATCCTCTATCCTAGCCTATCATATCCTCAATCCTATCCTTTCCTCTACCCCATCCTATCCTCTTCCCTATCCTATCCTCTATCTTATCCTATGCTCTACCCTATCCTACCCTCTATCCTATCCTATCCTGTATCCTATCCCATTCTCTATCCTATCCTATCCTGTATATTATCCTATCCTATCCTATCCTCAATCCCATAATATCCTCAATCCTATCCAATCCTCTATCCTAACCTCTATCCTATCCAATCCTCTATCCTATCCTATCCCGTATCCAATCCTATCCCCTATTCTACCCTCTATCCTATCCTATCCTCAAGCCTATCCTATCCTCTATCCTATCCTATCCTATCCTCAATCCTATCCTATCCTCTATCCTATCCTATCCTCTATACTATCCTGTACTCTTTTCTATCCTATCCTCTATCTTATCTTATCCTCTACCCTATCCTATCCTCTACCCTATCCTATCCTCTATCTTATCCTAACCTCTACCCTATCATATCCTCTATCCTATCGTATCCTGTATCCTACCCTATTCTCTATCCTATCCTATCCTCTATCCTATCCTATCCTATCCTATCCTATCCTCTATCCCATAATATCCTCAATCCTATCCAATCCCCTATCCTAACCTCTATCCTATCCAATCCTCTATCCTATCCTCTATCGTATCCTATCCTCTATCCTATCCTATCCTCTATCCTATACTATCCTCTATCCTATCCTATCCTCTATACTATCCTATCCTCTATCCAATCCTATCCTCTATCCTATACTATCCTCTATCGTATCGTATCCTCTATCCTATCCTATCCTCTATCCTATCCTATCCTCTATCCAATCCTATCCTCTATGCTATCCTATCCTCTATCGTATCGTATCCTCTATCCTATCCAATCCTCTATCCTATCATGTATCCTATCCTATCCTCAATCCTATCCTATCCTCTATCTTATTCTATTCTCTATCCTATCCTGTCCTCTATCCTATCCCATCCTCTATCCTATCCTATCCTCTGTCAAATCCTATCCTCGATCCTATCCTATCCTCTATCCTATCCTAGCCTCTATCCTATCCTCTATCCTATCCTATCCTCTATCCTATCCTATCCTATCCTATCCTCTATCCTATCCTATCCTCTATCCTATCCTATCCTCTATCCTATCCTCTATCCTATCCTATCCTCAATCCTATCCTATTTTCAATCCTATCTTATCCTCTATCCTATCCTATCCTCTATCCTATCCTATCCTATCATCTATCCCATAATATCCTGAATCCTATCCAATCCTCTATCCTATCCTCTATCCTATCCTATCCTGTATCCTATCCTATCCTCTGTCCTATTCTATCCTCAATCCTATCCTATCCTCTATCGTATCGTATCCTCAATCCTATCCTATCCTCTATCCTATCCTATCCTCTATCCTATCTTATCCTCTATACTATCCTGTATAGAGTACAGGAATAGATTCTATCCTATCATCTATCCTATCCTATCCTCTATCCTATCCTATCCTCTGTCCTATCCTATCCTCAATCCTATCCTATCCTCTATCCTATTCTATCCTCTTTGCTATCCTATCCTCTGTCCTATCCTATCCTGTATCCTATCTTATCCTCTACCCTATCCTATCCTCAATCCTATCCTATCCTCTTCCCTATCCTATCCTCTATCCTATCCTCTATAATATCGTATCCTCCATCCTATAATATCATATATCCTATCCTATCCTCTATACTATCCTCTATCCTATCCTCTATCCTATTCTATCATCTATCCTATCCTGTCTTCTATCGTATCGTATCCTCTATCCGATCCAATCCTCTATCCTATCCTCTATCCTATCCTATCCTGTATCCAATCCTATCCTCAATCCTATCCTATCCTCTATCCTATAATATCCTCTATCCCATCCTATACTCAACCCAATCCTATCCTCTATCCTATCTTATCCTCTATCCTATCCTATCCTCTATCTTATCCTATCCCCTACCCTATCCTATCCTCTATAATATCGTACCCTCCATCCTATAATATGACATATCCTATCCAATCCTCTATCGTATCCTCTATCCTATCGGATGCTGTGTCCAATCCTATCCTGAATCCTATCCTATCCTCTATCCTATAATATCCTCTCACCTATAATATCCTCTATCCTATCCTCTAACCTATCCTATCCTCTATGCTATCCTATCCTCTGTCCTATCCTATCCTCTATCCTATCTTATCCTCTATCGTATCCTATCCTCTATCCCATAATGTCCTCAATCCTATCCAATCCTCTATCCTATCCTCTATCCTATCCTATCCTATCCTATCCTCTATCCCATAATATCCTCAATCCTATCCTCTATCCTATCCAACCCTCTATCCTATCCTCTATTCTATCCTATCATCTATCCTATCCTCTATCCTATCCTATCCACTATCCTATCCTATCATCTATCGTATCCGCTATCCTATCGTATCCTCAATACTATCATATCCTCTATCCTACCCACTCTCCTATCCTATCGTCTATCGTATCCTATCCTCTATAATATCGTACCCTCCATCCTATAATATCATATATCCTATCCTATCCTCTATCCTATCCTATCCTCTATCCTATCCTATCCTCTATCCTATCCTATCCTCTATCCTATCCTATCCTCTATCCTATGCTCTTCTCTATCCTATCCAATGCTCTATCCTATCCTATAATCAATCCTATCCTATATTCTATCCTATTCTATTCTCTATCCTATCCTATCCTCTATCCTATCCTATCCTCTATCCTATCCTATCCTCTGTCCTATCCTATCCTCGATCCTATCCTATCCTCTATCCTATCCTATCCTCTATCGTATCGTATCCTCTATCCTATCCTATCCTGTATCCAATCCTATCCTCACTCCTATCCTATCCTCTATCCTATCCTCTATCCTATCCTATCCTCTATCTTACCCTATCCTCTACCCTATGCTATCCTCTATCTTATCCTATTCTCTACCCTATCCTATCCTCTATCCTATCATATCCTCTATAATTTCGTATCCTCCATCCTATAATATCACATATCCTATCCTATCCTCAATCCTATCCTATCCTATCCTCTATCCTATCCTATCCACTATCATATCATATCCTCTATCCTATCCTATCCTCAATCCTATCCTATCCTCTATCCTATAATATCCGCTCTCCTATAATATCTTCTATCCTATCCTCTATCCTATCCTATCATCAATCCTATCCTATACTCTATCCTATCCTATCCTATCCTCTATCCTATCCTTTCCTCTATCCTATCCTATTCTCTGTCCTATCCTATACTCTATTCTATCCTATCCTCTATCGTATCGTATCCTCTATCCTATACAATCTTCTATCCTACCGTCTATCCTTTCCTATCCTCTATAGTATCGTATCCTCTGTCCTATCCTATCCTCTATCCTATATTATTCTCTATCCTATCCTATCCTCTATCCTATCCTATCCTCTATCCTATCCTATTCTCTATCCTATCCTATCCTCTATCCTATCCTATCCTCTATCCTATCCTATCCTATCCTATCCTCTATCCCATAATATCCTCAATCCTGTCCTATCCTCTATCCATTCCTATTCTCTATATTATCCTATCATCTATCCTATCCTATTCTCTATATTATCCTATCATCTATCCTATCCTACCCTCTATCCTATCCAATCACCTATCCTATCGTCTATCCTATCCTATCCTCTATCCTATCCTCTATCCTTACCTATCCTCTATCCTATCCTATCCTCAATCCTATCCTATCCTCTATCCTATCCTATCCTATCATCTATCCTATAATATCCTCTATCCTATCCTATCCTCTATCCTATCCTATCGTCAATCCTATTATATCCCCTATCCTATCCTATCCTATATCGTATCGTATCCTCTATCCTATCCAATCCTATGCTATCCTCTATCGTATCGTATCCTCTATCCTATCCAATCCTATGCTATCCTCTATCCTATCCTATCCTCAATCCTATCCTATCCTCTATCGTATTCTATTCTGTATCCTATCCTATCCTCTATCCCATCCTATCCTCTATTCTATCCTATCCTCTATCCTATCCTATCCTCTATCCTGTCCTATCCTCTATCCTATCCTCTTCTCTATATTATCTTATCCTCTATACTATCCTGTACTCTATCCTATCCTATCCTCTATCTTATCCTATCCTCTACCCTATCCTATCCTCTATCCTATACTATCCTCTATAATATCGTATCCTCCATCCTATAGTATCATATATCCTATCCTATCCTCTATCCTATCCTATCCTCTATCCTATCCTATCCTATCCTATCCTATCCTATCCTATCCTATTCTCTATCCTATCCAATCCTCTATCCTATCCTCTATCCTATCCTCTATCCTATCCTATCCTCTATCCTATCCTATTCTCTATCCTATCCTATCCTCAATCCTATGCTATCCTCAATCCTATCCTATCCTCTATCCTATCCTATCCTCTGTCCTATCCCATCCTCTATCCTATCATCTATCCTATCCTATCCTCAATCCTATCCTATCCTCTATCCTATTCTATTCTCTATACTATCCTATCCTCTATCCTATCCTATCCTCTATCCTGTCCTATCCTGTATCCTATCCTATTCTCTATATTATCTTATCCTCTATACTATCCTGTACTCCATCCTATCCTATCCTCCATCCTATCCTATCCTATCCTCTATCCTGTAATATCCTCTATCCTATCCTATTCTCTATATTATCTTATCCTCTATACTATCCTGTACTCTATTCTATCCTATCCTCTATCTTATCCTCTCCTCTACCCTATCCTATCCTCTATCTTAACCTATCCTCTATCCTATCATCTATCCTATCCTATCCTCAATCCTATCCTATCCTCTATCCTATTCTATCCTCTATCCTATCCTATCCTCTGTCCTATCCCATCCTCTATCCTATCCTAACCTCTATCGTATCGTATCCTCTATCCCATCCAATTCTCAATCCTACCCTCTATCCTATCCTATCCTCTATCGTATCGTATCCTCAATCCTATCCTATCCTCTATCGTATTCTATTCTGTATCCTATCCTATCCTCTATCCCATCCTATCCTCTATTCTATCCTATCCTCTATCCTATCCTATCCTCTATCCTGTCCTATCCTCTATCCTATCCTCTTCTCTATATTATCTTATCCTCTATACTATCCTGTACTCTATCCTATCCTATCCTCTATCTTATCCTATCCTCTACCCTATCCTATCCTCTATAATATCGTATCCTCCATCCTATAGTATCATATATCCTATCCTATCCTCTATCCTATCCTATCCTCTATCCTATCCTATCCTATCCTATCCTATCCTATCCTATCCTATTCTCTATCCTATCCAATCCTCTATCCTATCCTCTATCCTATCCTCTATCCTATCCTCTATCCTATCCTATCCTCTATCCTATCCTATTCTCTATCCTATCCTATCCTCAATCCTATGCTATCCTCAATCCTATCCTATCCTCTATCCTATCCTATCCTCTGTCCTATCCCATCCTCTATCCTATCATCTATCCTATCCTATCCTCAATCCTATCCTATCCTCTATCCTATTCTATTCTCTATACTATCCTATCCTCTATCCTATCCTATCCTCTATCCTGTCCTATCCTGTATCCTATCCTATTCTCTATATTATCTTATCCTCTATACTATCCTGTACTCCATCCTATCCTATCCTCCTTCCTATCCTATCCTATCCTCTATCCTGTAATATCCTCTATCCTATCCTATTCTCTATATTATCTTATCCTCTATACTATCCTGTACTCTATTCTATCCTATCCTCTATCTTATCCTCTCCTCTACCCTATCCTATCCTCTATCTTAACCTATCCTCTATCCTATCATCTATCCTATCCTATCCTCAATCCTATCCTATCCTCTATCCTATTCTATCCTCTATCCTATCCTAGCCTCTGTCCTATCCCATCCTCTATCCTATCCTAACCTCTATCGTATCGTATCCTCTATCCCATCCAATTCTCAATCCTACCCTCTATCCTATCCTATCCTCTATCGCATCGTATCCTCAATCCTATCCTATCCTCTATCGTATTCTATTCTGTATCCTATCCTATCCTCTATCCCATCCTATCCTCTATTCTATCCTATCCTCTATCCTATCCTCTATCCTATCCTATCCTCAATCCTATCCTATTTTCAATCCTATCTTATCCTCTATCCTATCCTATCCTCTATCCTATCCTATCCTATCCTCTATCCCATAATATCCTGAATCCTATCCAATCCTCTATCCTATCCTCTATCCTATCCTATCCTGTATCCTATCCTATCCTCTGTCCTATTCTATCCTCAATCCTATCCTATCCTCTATCGTATCGTATCCTCAATCCTATCCTATCCTCTATCCTATCCTATCCTCTATCCTATCTTATCCTCTATACTATCCTGTATAGAGTACAGGAATAGATTCTATCCTATCATCTATCCTATCCTATCCTCTATCCTATCCTATCCTCTGTCCTATCCTATCCTCAATCCTATCCTATCCTCTATCCTATTCTATCCTCTTTGCTATCCTATCCTCTGTCCTATCCTATCCTGTATCCTATCTTATCCTCTACCCTATCCTATCCTCAATCCTATCCTATCCTCTTCCCTATCCTATCCTCTATCCTATCCTCTATAATATCGTATCCTCCATCCTATAATATCATATATCCTATCCTATCCTCTATACTATCCTCTATCCTATCCTCTATCCTATTCTATCATCTATCCTATCCTGTCTTCTATCGTATCGTATCCTCTATCCGATCCAATCCTCTATCCTATCCTCTATCCTATCCTATCCTGTATCCAATCTTATCCTCAATCCTATCCTATCCTCTATCCTATAATATCCTCTATCCCATCCTATACTCAACCCAATCCTATCCTCTATCCTATCTTATCCTCTATCCTATCCTATCCTCTATCTTATCCTATCCCCTACCCTATCCTATCCTCTATAATATCGTACCCTCCATCCTATAATATGACATATCCTATCCAATCCTCTATCGTATCCTCTATCCTATCGGATGCTGTGTCCAATCCTATCCTGAATCCTATCCTATCCTCTATCCTATAATATCCTCTCACCTATAATATCCTCTATCCTATCCTCTAACCTATCCTATCCTCTATGCTATCCTATCCTCTGTCCTATCCTATCCTCTATCCTATCTTATCCTCTATCGTATCCTATCCTCTATCCCATAATGTCCTCAATCCTATCCAATCCTCTATCCTATCCTCTATCCTATCCTATCCTATCCTATCCTCTATCCCATAATATCCTCAATCCTATCCTCTATCCTATCCAACCCTCTATCCTATCCTCTATTCTATCCTATCATCTATCCTATCCTCTATCCTATCCTATCCACTATCCTATCCTATCATCTATCGTATCCGCTATCCTATCGTATCCTCAATACTATCATATCCTCTATCCTACCCACTCTCCTATCCTATCGTCTATCGTATCCTATCCTCTATAATATCGTACCCTCCATCCTATAATATCATATATCCTATCCTATCCTCTATCCTATCCTATCCTCTATCCTATCCTATCCTCTATCCTATCCTATCCTCTATCCTATCCTATCCTCTATCCTATGCTCTTCTCTATCCTATCCAATGCTCTATCCTATCCTATAATCAATCCTATCCTATATTCTATCCTATTCTATTCTCTATCCTATCCTATCCTCTATCCTATCCTATCCTCTATCCTATCCTATCCTCTGTCCTATCCTATCCTCGATCCTATCCTATCCTCTATCCTATCCTATCCTCTATCGTATCGTATCCTCTATCCTATCCTATCCTGTATCCAATCCTATCCTCACTCCTATCCTATCCTCTATCCTATCCTCTATCCTATCCTATCCTCTATCTTACCCTATCCTCTACCCTATGCTATCCTCTATCTTATCCTATTCTCTACCCTATCCTATCCTCTATCCTATCATATCCTCTATAATTTCGTATCCTCCATCCTATAATATCACATATCCTATCCTATCCTCAATCCTATCCTATCCTATCCTCTATCCTATCCTATCCACTATCATATCATATCCTCTATCCTATCCTATCCTCAATCCTATCCTATCCTCTATCCTATAATATCCGCTCTCCTATAATATCTTCTATCCTATCCTCTATCCTATCCTATCATCAATCCTATCCTATACTCTATCCTATCCTATCCTATCCTCTATCCTATCCTTTCCTCTATCCTATCCTATTCTCTGTCCTATCCTATACTCTATTCTATCCTATCCTCTATCGTATCGTATCCTCTATCCTATACAATCTTCTATCCTACCGTCTATCCTTTCCTATCCTCTATAGTATCGTATCCTCTGTCCTATCCTATCCTCTATCCTATATTATTCTCTATCCTATCCTATCCTCTATCCTATCCTATCCTCTATCCTATCCTATTCTCTATCCTATCCTATCCTCTATCCTATCCTATCCTCTATCCTATCCTATCCTATCCTATCCTCTATCCCATAATATCCTCAATCCTGTCCTATCCTCTATCCATTCCTATTCTCTATATTATCCTATCATCTATCCTATCCTATTCTCTATATTATCCTATCATCTATCCTATCCTACCCTCTATCCTATCCAATCACCTATCCTATCGTCTATCCTATCCTATCCTCTATCCTATCCTCTATCCTTACCTATCCTCTATCCTATCCTATCCTCAATCCTATCCTATCCTCTATCCTATCCTATCCTATCATCTATCCTATAATATCCTCTATCCTATCCTATCCTCTATCCTATCCTATCGTCAATCCTATTATATCCCCTATCCTATCCTATCCTATATCGTATCGTATCCTCTATCCTATCCAATCCTATGCTATCCTCTATCGTATCGTATCCTCTATCCTATCCAATCCTATGCTATCCTCTATCCTATCCTATCCTCAATCCTATCCTATCCTCTATCGTATTCTATTCTGTATCCTATCCTATCCTCTATCCCATCCTATCCTCTATTCTATCCTATCCTCTATCCTATCCTATCCTCTATCCTGTCCTATCCTCTATCCTATCCTCTTCTCTATATTATCTTATCCTCTATACTATCCTGTACTCTATCCTATCCTATCCTCTATCTTATCCTATCCTCTACCCTATCCTATCCTCTATCCTATACTATCCTCTATAATATCGTATCCTCCATCCTATAGTATCATATATCCTATCCTATCCTCTATCCTATCCTATCCTCTATCCTATCCTATCCTATCCTATCCTATCCTATCCTATCCTATTCTCTATCCTATCCAATCCTCTATCCTATCCTCTATCCTATCCTATCCTCTATCCTATCCTATTCTCTATCCTATCCTATCCTCAATCCTATGCTATCCTCAATCCTATCCTATCCTCTATCCTATCCTATCCTCTGTCCTATCCCATCCTCTATCCTATCATCTATCCTATCCTATCCTCAATCCTATCCTATCCTCTATCCTATTCTATTCTCTATACTATCCTATCCTCTATCCTATCCTATCCTCTATCCTGTCCTATCCTGTATCCTATCCTATTCTCTATATTATCTTATCCTCTATACTATCCTGTACTCCATCCTATCCTATCCTCCATCCTATCCTATCCTATCCTCTATCCTGTAATATCCTCTATCCTATCCTATTCTCTATATTATCTTATCCTCTATACTATCCTGTACTCTATTCTATCCTATCCTCTATCTTATCCTCTCCTCTACCCTATCCTATCCTCTATCTTAACCTATCCTCTATCCTATCATCTATCCTATCCTATCCTCAATCCTATCCTATCCTCTATCCTATTCTATCCTCTATCCTATCCTATCCTCTGTCCTATCCCATCCTCTATCCTATCCTAACCTCTATCGTATCGTATCCTCTATCCCATCCAATTCTCAATCCTACCCTCTATCCTATCCTATCCTCTATCGTATCGTATCCTCAATCCTATCCTATCCTCTATCGTATTCTATTCTGTATCCTATCCTATCCTCTATCCCATCCTATCCTCTATTCTATCCTATCCTCTATCCTATCCTATCCTCTATCCTGTCCTATCCTCTATCCTATCCTCTTCTCTATATTATCTTATCCTCTATACTATCCTGTACTCTATCCTATCCTATCCTCTATCTTATCCTATCCTCTACCCTATCCTATCCTCTATCCTATACTATCCTCTATAATATCGTATCCTCCATCCTATAGTATCATATATCCTATCCTATCCTCTATCCTATCCTATCCTCTATCCTATCCTATCCTATCCTATCCTATCCTATCCTATCCTATTCTCTATCCTATCCAATCCTCTATCCTATCCTCTATCCTATCCTCTATCCTATCCTATCCTCTATCCTATCCTATTCTCTATCCTATCCTATCCTCAATCCTATGCTATCCTCAATCCTATCCTATCCTCTATCCTATCCTATCCTCTGTCCTATCCCATCCTCTATCCTATCATCTATCCTATCCTATCCTCAATCCTATCCTATCCTCTATCCTATTCTATTCTCTATACTATCCTATCCTCTATCCTATCCTATCCTCTATCCTGTCCTATCCTGTATCCTATCCTATTCTCTATATTATCTTATCCTCTATACTATCCTGTACTCCATCCTATCCTATCCTCCTTCCTATCCTATCCTATCCTCTATCCTGTAATATCCTCTATCCTATCCTATTCTCTATATTATCTTATCCTCTATACTATCCTGTACTCTATTCTATCCTATCCTCTATCTTATCCTCTCCTCTACCCTATCCTATCCTCTATCTTAACCTATCCTCTATCCTATCATCTATCCTATCCTATCCTCAATCCTATCCTATCCTCTATCCTATTCTATCCTCTATCCTATCCTATCCTCTGTCCTATCCCATCCTCTATCCTATCCTAACCTCTATCGTATCGTATCCTCTATCCCATCCAATTCTCAATCCTACCCTCTATCCTATCCTATCCTCTATCGTATCGTATCCTCAATCCTATCCTATCCTCTATCGTATTCTATTCTGTATCCTATCCTATCCTCTATCCCATCCTATCCTCTATTCTATCCTATCCTCTATCCTATCCTATCCTCTATCCTGTCCTATCCTCTATCCTATCCTCTTCTCTATATTATCTTATCCTCTATACTATCCTGTACTCTATCCTATCCTATCCTCTATCTTATCCTATCCTCTACCCTATCCTATCCTCTATCCTATACTATCCTCTATAATATCGTATCCTCCATCCTATAGTATCATATATCCTATCCTATCCTCTATCCTATCCTATCCTCTATCCTATCCTATCCTATCCTATCCTATCCTATCCTATCCTATTCTCTATCCTATCCAATCCTCTATCCTATCCTCTATCCTATCCTCTATCCTATCCTATCCTCTATCCTATCCTATTCTCTATCCTATCCTATCCTCAATCCTATGCTATCCTCAATCCAACCTATCCTCTATCCTATTCTATCCTCTGTCCTATCCCATCCTCTATCCTATCATCTATCCTATCCTATCCTCAATCCTATCCTATCCTCTATCCTATTCTATTCTCTATCCTATCCTATCCTCTATCCTATCCTATCCTCTATCCTATCCTATTCTCTATCCTATCCTATCCTCTATCCTATCCTATCCTCTATCCTATCCTATCCTATCCTATCCTCTATCCCATAATATCCTCAATCCTGTCCTATCCTCTATCCATTCCTATTCTCTATATTATCCTATCATCTATCCTATCCTATTCTCTATATTATCCTATCATCTATCCTATCCTACCCTCTATCCTATCCAATCACCTATCCTATCGTCTATCCTATCCTATCCTCTATCCTATCCTCTATCCTTACCTATCCTCTATCCTATCCTATCCTCAATCCTATCCTATCCTCTATCCTATCCTATCCTATCATCTATCCTATAATATCCTCTATCCTATCCTATCCTCTATCCTATCCTATCGTCAATCCTATTATATCCCCTATCCTATCCTATCCTATATCGTATCGTATCCTCTATCCTATCCAATCCTATGCTATCCTCTATCGTATCGTATCCTCTATCCTATCCAATCCTATGCTATCCTCTATCCTATCCTATCCTCAATCCTATCCTATCCTCTATCGTATTCTATTCTGTATCCTATCCTATCCTCTATCCCATCCTATCCTCTATTCTATCCTATCCTCTATCCTATCCTATCCTCTATCCTGTCCTATCCTCTATCCTATCCTCTTCTCTATATTATCTTATCCTCTATACTATCCTGTACTCTATCCTATCCTATCCTCTATCTTATCCTATCCTCTACCCTATCCTATCCTCTATCCTATACTATCCTCTATAATATCGTATCCTCCATCCTATAGTATCATATATCCTATCCTATCCTCTATCCTATCCTATCCTCTATCCTATCCTATCCTATCCTATCCTATCCTATCCTATCCTATTCTCTATCCTATCCAATCCTCTATCCTATCCTCTATCCTATCCTCTATCCTATCCTATCCTCTATCCTATCCTATTCTCTATCCTATCCTATCCTCAATCCTATGCTATCCTCAATCCTATCCTATCCTCTATCCTATCCTATCCTCTGTCCTATCCCATCCTCTATCCTATCATCTATCCTATCCTATCCTCAATCCTATCCTATCCTCTATCCTATTCTATTCTCTATACTATCCTATCCTCTATCCTATCCTATCCTCTATCCTGTCCTATCCTGTATCCTATCCTATTCTCTATATTATCTTATCCTCTATACTATCCTGTACTCCATCCTATCCTATCCTCCTTCCTATCCTATCCTATCCTCTATCCTGTAATATCCTCTATCCTATCCTATTCTCTATATTATCTTATCCTCTATACTATCCTGTACTCTATTCTATCCTATCCTCTATCTTATCCTCTCCTCTACCCTATCCTATCCTCTATCTTAACCTATCCTCTATCCTATCATCTATCCTATCCTATCCTCAATCCTATCCTATCCTCTATCCTATTCTATCCTCTATCCTATCCTATCCTCTGTCCTATCCCATCCTCTATCCTATCCTAACCTCTATCGTATCGTATCCTCTATCCCATCCAATTCTCAATCCTACCCTCTATCCTATCCTATCCTCTATCGTATCGTATCCTCTATCCTATCCAATCCTCTATCCTATCATCTATCCTATCCTATCCTCAATCCTATTCTATCCTCTATCCTATTCTATTCTCTATACTATCCTATCCTCTATCCTATCCCATCCTCTATCCTATCCTATCCTCTATCATGTCCTATCATCTATCCTATCCTATTCTCTATATTATCTTATCCTCTATACTATCCTGTACTCTATTCTATCCTATCCTGTATCTTATCCTATCCTCTACCCTATCCTATCCTCTATCTTATACTATCCTCTACCCTAGCCTATCCTCTATAATATCGTATCCTCCATCCTATAATATCATATATCCTATCCTATCCTCTATCCTATCCTATCCTATCCTATCCTCTATCCCATAATATCCTCAATCCTATTCAATTCTCTATCCTACCCTCTATCCTATCCTATCCTCTATCGAATCGTATCCTCAATCCTATCCAATCCTCTATCCGATTCGCAATCCTATCCAATCCTCTATCCTATCCTCTATCCTATCCTATCCTCAATCCTATGATATCCTCTATCCTATCCTATCCTCAATCCTATGCTATCCTCAATCCTATCCTATCCTCTATCCTATCCTATCCTCAATCCTATCCTATCCTCTATCCTACCCTATCATATCCTATATCGTGTCCTATCATCTATCCTATCCTATCCTCAATCCTATCCTATCCTCTATCCTATTCTATCCTCTATCCTATCCTATCCTCTGTCCTATCCCATCCTCTATCCTATCCTAACCTCTATCGTATCGTATCCTCTATCCCATCCAATTCTCAATCCTACCCTCTATCCTATCCTATCCTCTATCGTATCGTATCCTCTATCCTATCCAATCCTCTATCCTATCATGTATCCTATCCTATCCTCAATCCTATCCTATCCTCTATCCTATTCTATTCTCTATACTATCCTACCCTCTATCCTATCCCATCGTCTATCCTATCCTATCCTCTATCATGTCCTATCATCTATCCTATCCTATTCTCTATATTATCTTATCCTCTATACTATCCTGTACTCTATTCTATCCTATCCTCTATCTTATCCTATCCTCTATCCTATCCTATCCTCTATCATATCCTATCCTATCCTATCCTATCCTCTATCCCATAATATCCTCAATACTATCCAATCCTCTATCCTATCTTCAATCCTATCCTATCCTCTATCCTATTCTATTCTCTATACTATCCTATCCTCTATCCTATCCTATCCTCTATCCTGTCCTATCCTCTATCCTATTCTATTCTCTATACTATCCTATCCTCTATCCTATCCCATCCTCTATCCTATCCTATCCTCTATCATGTCCTATCATCTATCCTATCCTATTCTCTATATTATCCTATCCTCTATACTATCCTGTACTCTATTCTATTCTATCCTCTATCTTATCCTATCCTCTACCCTATCCTATCCTCTATCTTATACTATCCTCTACCCTAGCCTATCCTCTATAATATCGTATCCTCCATCCTATAATATCATATATCCTATCCTATCCTCTATCCTATCCTATCCTATCCTATCCTCTATCCCATAATATCCTCAATCCTATTCAATTCTCTATCCTACCCTCTATCCTATCCTATCCTCTATCCTATCCTATCCTCAATCCTATCCTATCCTCTATCCTATTCTATTCTCTATACTATCCTATCCTCAATCCTATCCTATCCTCTACCCTATCCTATCCTCTATCCTGTCCTATCCTCAATCCTATCCTATACTCTATCCTATCATTTCCTCTATCCTATCCTATTCCTTATCCTATCCTATCCTCTATCGTATCGTATCCTCTATCCTATCCTCTATCCTATCCTATCCTCTATCCTATCCTATTCTCTATCCTACCCTATCCTCAATCCTATGCTATCCTCAATCCTATCCTATCCTCTATCCTATCATATCCTCTATCCAATCCTATCCTCTATCCTATCCTATCCTCTGCCCTATCCTATCCTCTATCCTATCCTATCCTCTATCGTATCGTATCCTCTATCCTGTCCAATTCTCTATCCTACCCTATATCCTATCCTACCCTCTATCCTATACTATCCTCTATAATATCGTATTCTCCATCCTATAATATCGTATATCCTATCCTATACTCTATCCTATCCTATCCTCTATCCTATCCTATCCTCTATCCTATCCTATCCTCAATCCTATCCTATCCTCTACCCTATCCTATCATCTATCCTGTCCTATCCTCAATCCTATCCTATACTCTATCGTATCGTGTCCTCTATCCTATCCAATCCTCTATCCTATCATCTATCCTATCCTATCCTCAATCCTATCCTATCCTCTATCCTATTCTATTCTCTATACTATCCTATCCTCAATCCTATCCTATCCTCTAAACTATCCTATCCTCAATCCTGTCCTATCCTCTGTCCTATCCCATCCTCTATCCTATCCTATCCTCTATCGTATCGTATCCTCTATCCTTATCCAATTCTCTATCCTACCCTCTATCCTATCTTATCCTCTATCGTATCGTATCCTCTATCCTATCCAATCCTCTATCCTATCATCTATCCTATCCTATCCTCTATCCTATCCTATCCTCTATCCTGTACTATCCTCTACCCTAGCCTATCCTCTATAATATCGTATCCTCCATCCTATAATATCATATATCCTATCCTATCCTCTATCCTATCCTATCCTATCCTATCCTCTATCCCATAATATCCTCAATCCTATTCAATTCTCTATCCTACCCTCTATCCTATCCTATCCTCTATCGTATCGTATCCTCTATCCTATCCAATCATCTATCCTATCATCTATCCTATCCTATCCTCAATCCTATCCTATCCTCTATCCTATTCTATCCTCTATCCTATCCTATCCTCTGTCCTATCCCATCCTCCATCCTATCCTATCCTCTATCGTATCGTATCCTTTATCCTTATCCAATTCTCTATCCTACCCTCTATCCTATCTTATCCTCTATCGTATCGTATCCTCTATCCTATCCAATCCTCTATCCTATCATCTATCCTATCCTATCCTCTATCCTATTCTATCCTCTATCCTATCCTATCCTCTGTCCTATCCCATCCTCTATCCTATCCTCTCCTCTATCGTATCGTATCCTCTATCCTTATCCAATTCTCTATCCTACCCTCTATCCTATCTTATCCTCTATCGTATCGTATCCTCTATCCTATCCAATCCTCTATCCTATCATCTATCCTATCCTATCCTCTATCCTATCCTATCCTCTATCCTGTCCTATCCTCTATCCTATCCTATTCTCTATATTATCTTACCCTCTATACTATCCTGTACTCTGTTCTATCCTATCCTCTATCTTATCCTATCCTCTACCCTATCCTATCCTCTATAGTATAGTATCCTCTATAATATCGTATCCTCCATTCTATAGTATCATATATCCTATCCTATCCTCTATCCTATCCTATCCTCTATCCTATCCTATCCTTTATCCTATCCTATCCTATCCTATCCTCTATCCCATAATACCCTCAATCCTATCCAATCCCCTATCCTATCCTCTATCCTATCCTATCCTCTACGCTATCCTACTCTCTATCCTATCCTATCCTCAATCCTATCCTATCCTCTATCCTATCCTATCCTCAATGCTATCCTATCCTCTATCCTAGGCTATCATATCCTCTATCCTATCCTATCCTCTGTCCTATCCTATCCTCTATCGTATCGTATCCTCTATCCTGTCCAATTCTCTATCCTACCCTATATCCTATCCTACCCTCTATCCTATACTATCCTCTATAATATCGTATTCTCCATCCTATAATATCGTATATCCTATCCTATCCTCTATCCTATCCTATCCTCTATCCTATCCTATCCTCTATCCTATCCTATCCTCAATCCTATCCTATCCTCTACCCTATCCTATCATCTATCCTGTCCTATCCTCAATCCTATCCTATACACTATCGTATCGTGTCCTCTATCCTATCCAATCCTCTATCCTATCATCTATCCTATCCTATCCTCAATCCTATCCTATCCTCTATCCTATTCTATTCTCTATACTATCCTATCCTCAATCCTATCCTATCCTCTAAACTATCCTATCCTCTATCCTGTCCTATCCTCTACCCTATCCTATCCTCTATCCTATACTATCCTCTATAATATCGTATCCTCCATTCTATAGTATCATATATCCTATCCTATCCTCTATCCTATCCTATCCTATCCTATCCTCTATCCCATAATACCCACAATCCTATCCAATCCCCTATCCTATCCTCTACGCTATCCTACTCTCTATCCTATCCTATCCTCAATCCTATCCTATCCTCTATCCTATCCTATCCTCAATGCTATCCTATCCTCTATCCTAGGCTATCATATCCTCTATCCTATCCTATTCTCTACCCTATCCTATCCTCTATAATATCGTATCCTCCATCCTATAATATCATATATCCTATCCAATCCTCTATCCTATCCTATCCTATCCTATCCTCTATCCCATAATATCCTCAATCCTATTCAATTCTCTATCCTACCCTCTATCCTATCCTATCCTCTATCGTATCGTATCCTCTATCCTATCCCATCATCTATCCTATCATCTATCCTATCCTATCCTCAATCCTATCCTATCCTCTATCCTATTCTATCCTCTATCCTATCCTATCCTCTGTCCTATCCCATCATCCATCCTATCCTCTCCTCTATCGTATCGTATCCTCTATCCTTATCCAATTCTCTATCCTACCCTCTATCCTATCTTATCCTCTATCGTATCGTATCCTCTATCCTATCCAATCCTCTATCCTATCATCTATCCTATCCTATCCTCTATCCTATCCTATCCTCTATCCTGTACTATCCTCTATCCTATCCTATTCTCTATATTATCTTATCCTCTATACTATCCTGTACTCTATTCTATCCTATCCTCTATCTTATCCTATCCTCTACCCTATCCTATCCTCTATCCTATACTATCCTCTATAATATCGTATCCTCCATTCTATAGTATCATATATCCTATCCTATCCTCTATCCTATCCTATCCTCTATCCTATCCTATCCTATCCTATCCTCTATCCCATAATACCCTCAATCCTATCCAATCCCCTATCCTATCCTCTACGCTATCCTACTCTCTATCCTATCCTATCCTCAATCCTATCCTATCCTCTATCCTATCCTATCCTCTATCCTATCCTATCCTCAATGCTATCCTATCCTCTATCCTAGGCTATCATATCCTCTATCCTATCCTATTCTCTACCCTATCCTATCCTGTATAATATCGTATCCTCCATCCTATAATATCATATATCCTATCCTATCCTCTATCCTATCCTATCCTATCCTATCCTCTATCCCATAATATCCTCAATCCTATTCAATTCTCTATCCTACCCTCTATCCTATCCTATCCTCTATCGTATCGTATCCTCTATCCTATCCAATCATCTATCCTATCATCTATCCTATCCTATCCTCAATCCTATCCTATCCTCTATCCTATTCTATCCTCTATCCTATCCTATCCTCTGTCCTATCCCATCCTCCATCCTATCCTATCCTCTATCGTATCGTATCCTTTATCCTTATCCAATTCTCTATCCTACCCTCTATCCTATCCTATCCTCTATCGTATCGTATCCTCTATCCTATCCAATCCTCTATCCTGTCCTATCCTCAATCCTATCCTATACTGTATCCTATCATTTCCTCTATCCTATCCTATTCCTTATCCTATCCTATCCTCTATCGTATCGTATCCTCTATCCTATCCTCTATCCTATCCTATCCTCTATCCTATCCTATTCTCTATCCTACACTATCCTCAATCCTATGCTATCCTCAATCCTATCCTATCCTCTATCCTATCATATCCTCTATCCAATCCTATCCTCTATCCTATCCTATCCTCTATCCTATCCTATCCTCTATCCTATCCTATCCTCTATCGTATCGTATCCTCTATCCTGTTCAATTCTCTATCCTACCCTATATCCTATCCTACCCTCTATCCTATACTATCCTCTATAATATCGTATTCTCCATCCTATAATATCGTATATCCTATCCTATCCTCTATCCTATCCTATCCTCTATCCTATCCTATCCTCTATCCTATCCTATCCTCAATCCTATCCTATCCTCTACCCTATCCTATCATCTATCCTGTCCTATCCTCAATCCTATCCTATACTCTATCGTATCGTGTCCTCTATCCTATCCAATCCTCTATCCTATCATCTATCCTATCCTATCCTCAATCCTATCCTATCCTCTATCCTATTCTATTCTCTATACTATCCTATCCTCAATCCTATCCTATCCTCTAAACTATCCTATCCTCTATCCTGTCCTATCCTCTGTCCTATCCCATCCTCTATCCTATCCTATCCTCTATCGTATCGTATCCTCTATCCTTATCCAATTCTCTATCCTACCCTCTATCCTATCTTATCCTCTATCGTATCGTATCCTCTATCCTATCCAATCCTCTATCCTATCATCTATCCTATCCTATCCTCTATCCTATCCTATCCTCTATCCTGTACTATCCTCTATCCTATCCTATTCTCTATATTATCTTATCCTCTATACTATCCTGTACTCTATTCTATCCTATCCTCTATCTTATCCTATCCTCTACCCTATCCTATCCTCTATCCTATACTATCCTCTATAATATCGTATCCTCCATTCTATAGTATCATATATCCTATCCTATCCTCTATCCTATCCTATCCTCTATCCTATCCTATCCTATCCTATCCTCTATCCCATAATACCCTCAATCCTATCCAATCCCCTATCCTATCCTCTACGCTATCCTACTCTCTATCCTATCCTATCCTCAATCCTATCCTATCCTCTATCCTATCCTATCCTCAATGCTATCCTATCCTCTATCCTAGGCTATCATATCCTCTATCCTATCCTATTCTCTACCCTATCCTATCCTCTATAATATCGTATCCTCCATCCTATAATATCATATATCCTATCCTATCCTCTATCCTATCCTATCCTATCCTATCCTCTATCCCATAATATCCTCAATCCTATTCAATTCTCTATCCTACCCTCTATCCTATCCTATCCTCTATCGTATTGTATCCTCTATCCTATCCAATCATCTATCCTATCATCTATCCTATCCTATCCTCAATCCTATCCTATCCTCTATCCTATTCTATCCTCTATCCTATCCTATCCTCTGTCCTATCCCATCCTCCATCCTATCCTCTCCTCTATCGTATCGTATCCTCTATCCCATCCAATTCTCTATCCTACCCTCTATCCTATCCTATCCTCTATCGTATCGTATCCTCTATCCTATCCAATCCTCTATCCTATCATCTATCCTATCCTCTATCCTATCCTATCCTCTATCCTATTCTATTCTCTATACTATCCTATCCTCTATCCTATCCTACCCTCTATCCTATCCTATCCTCTATCCTGTCCTATCCTCTATCCTATCCTATTCTCTATATTATCTTATCCTCTATACTATCCTGTACTCCATTCTATCCTATCCTCTATCTTATCCTATCCTCTACCCTATCCTATCCTCTATCCTATCCTATCCTCAATCCTATCCTATCCTCTATCCTATTCTATTCTCTATACTATCCTATCCTCAATCTTATCCTATCCTCTAAACTATCCTATCCTCTATCCTGTCCTACCCTCCGTCCTATCCCATCCTCTATCCTATCCTATCCTCTATCGTATCGTATCCTCTATCCTTATCCAATTCTCTATCCTACCCTCTATCCTATCTTATCCTCTATCGTATCGTATCCTCTATCCTATCCAATCCTCTATCCTATCATCTATCCTATCCTATCCTCTATCCTATCCTATCCTCAATCCTATCCTATCCTCTATCCTATCCTATCCTCAATGCTATCCTATCCTCTATCCTAGGCTATCATATCCTCTATCCTATCCTATTCTCTACCCTATCCTATCCTCTATAATATCGTATCCTCCATCCTATAATATCATATATCCTATCCTATCCTCTATCCTATCCTATCCTATCCTATCCTCTATCCCATAATATCCTCAATCCTATTCAATTCTCTATCCTACCCTCTATCCTATCCTATCCTCTATCGTATCGTATCCTCTATCCTATCCAATCATCTATCCTATCATCTATCCTATCCTATCCTCAATCCTATCCTATCCTCTATCCTATTCTATCCTCTATATTATACTATCCTCTGTCCTATCCCATCCTCCATCCTATCCTATCCTCTATCGTATCGTATCCTTTATCCTTATCCAATTCTCTATCCTACCCTCTATCCTATCTTATCCTCTATCGTATCGTATCCTCTATCCTATCCAATCCTCTATCCTATCATCTATCCTATCCTATCCTCTATCCTATTCTATCCTCTATCCTATCCTATCCTCTGTCCTATCCCATCCTCTATCCTATCCTCTCCTCTATCGTATCGTATCCTCTATCCCATCCAATTCTCTATCCTACCCTCTATCCTATCCTATCCTCTATCGTATCGTATCCTCTATCCTATCCAATCCTCTATCCTATCATCTATCCTATCCTCTATCCTATCCTATCCTCTATCCTATTCTATTCTCTATACTATCCTATCCTCTATCCTATCCTATCCTCTATCCTATCCTATCCTCTATCCTGTCCTATCCTCTATCCTATCCTATTCTCTATATTATCTTATCCTCTATACTATCCTGTACTCCATTCTATCCTATCCTCTATCTTATCCTATCCTCTACCCTATCCTATCCTCTATCCTATCCTATCCTCAATCCTATCCTATCCTCTATCCTATTCTATTCTCTATACTATCCTATCCTCAATCCTATCCTATCCTCTAAACGATCCTATCCTCTATCCTGTCCTATCCTCTGTCCTATCCCATCCTCTATCCTATCCTATCCTCTATCGTATCGTATCCTCAATCCTTATCCAATTCTCTATCCTACCCTCTATCCTATCTTATCCTCTATCGTATCGTATCCTCTATCCTATCCAATCCTCTATCCTATCATCTATCCTATCCTATCCTCCACCCTATCCTATCCTCTATCCTATACTATCCTCTATAATATCGTATCCTCCATTCTATAGTATCATATATCCTATCCTATCCTCTATCCTATCCTATCCTCTATCCTATCCTATCCTCTATCCTATCCTATCCTCTATCCTATCCTATCCTCTATCGTATCGTATCCTCTATCCTATCCTATCCTCTATCGTATCCTATCCTCTATCCTGTCCTATCCTCTATCCTATCCTATTCTCTATATTATCTTATCCTCTATACTATCCTGTACTCTATTCTATCCTATCCTCTATCTTATCCTATCCTCTACCCTATCCTATCCTCTATCCTATCCTATCATCTATCCTATCCTATCCTCTATCCTAGCCTATCATATCCTATATCCTATCCTATCCTCAATCCTATCCTATCCTCTATCCTAGCCTATCATATCCTATATCCTACCCTATCCTCTATCCTATCCTATCCTCTATCCTATCCTATCCTCTATCCTATCCTATCCTCTGTCCTATCCCATCCTCTATCCTATCCTATCCTCTATCGTATCGTATCCTCTATCCTATCCAATCCTCTATCCTATCATCTATCCTATCCTATCCTCTATCCTATTCTATATTCTATACTATCCTATCCTCTATCCTATCCTATCCTCTATCGTATCGTATCCTCTATCCTGTCCTATCCTATCCTATCCTCTATCCCATAATATCCTCAATCCTATTCAATTCTCTATCCTACCCTCTATCCTATCCTATCCTCTATCGTATCGTATCCTCTATCCTATCGAATCCTCTATGCTATCATCTATCCTATCCTATCCTCAATCCTATCCTATCCTCTATCCTATTCTATCCTCTATCCTATCCTATCCTCTGTCCTATCCAATCCTCTATCCTATCCTATCCTCTATCGTATCGTATCCTCTATCCCAACCAATTCTCTATCCTACCCTCTATCCTATCTTATCCTCTATCGTATCGTATCGTATCCTCTATCCTATCCAATCCTCTATCCTATCATCTATCCTATCCTATCCTATCGTCTATCCTATTCTATTCTCTATACTATCCTATCCTCTATCCTTTCCCATCCTCTATCCTATCCTATCCTTTATCGTGTCCTATCATCTATCCTATCCTATTCTCTATATTATCTTATCCTCTATACTATCCTGTACTCTATTCTATCCTATCCTCTATCTTATCCTATCCTCTACCCTATCCTATCCTCTATCTTATCCTATTCTCTACCCTATCCTATCCTCTATAATATCGTATCCTCCATCCTATAATATCATATATCCTATCCTATCCTCTATCCTATCCTATCCTCAATCCTATCCTATCCTCTATCCTATCCTATCCTCAATGCTATCCTATCCTCTATCCTAGGCTATCATATCCTCTATCCTATCCTATTCTCTACCCTATCCTATCCTCTATAATATCGTATCCTCCATCCTATAATATCATATATCCTATCCTATCCTCTATCCTATCCTATCCTATCCTATCCTCTATCCCATAATATCCTCAATCCTATTCAATTCTCTATCCTACCCTCTATCCTATCCTATCCTCTATCGTATCGTATCCTCTATCCTATCCAATCATCTATCCTATCATCTATCCTATCCTATCCTCAATCCTATCCTATCCTCTATCCTATTCTATCCTCTATATTATCCTATCCTCTGTCCTATCCCATCCTCCATCCTATCCTATCCTCTATCGTATCGTATCCTTTATCCTTATCCAATTCTCTATCCTACCCTCTATCCTATCTTATCCTCTATCGTATCGTATCCTCTATCCTATCCAATCCTCTATCCTATCATCTATCCTATCCTATCCTCTATCCTATTCTATCCTCTATCCTATCCTATCCTCTGTCCTATCCCATCCTCTATCCTATCCTCTCCTCTATCGTATCGTATCCTCTATCCCATCCAATTCTCTATCCTACCCTCTATCCTATCCTATCCTCTATCGTATCGTATCCTCTATCCTATCCAATCCTCTATCCTATCATCTATCCTATCCTCTATCCTATCCTATCCTCTATCCTATTCTATTCTCTATACTATCCTATCCTCTATCCTATCCTATCCTCTATCCTATCCTATCCTCTATCCTGTCCTATCCTCTATCCTATCCTATTCTCTATATTATCTTATCCTCTATACTATCCTGTACTCCATTCTATCCTATCCTCTATCTTATCCTATCCTCTACCCTATCCTATCCTCTATCCTATCCTATCCTCAATCCTATCCTATCCTCTATCCTATTCTATTCTCTATACTATCCTATCCTCAATCCTATCCTATCCTCTAAACGATTCTATCCTCTATCCTGTCCTATCCTCTGTCCTATCCCATCCTCTATCCTATCCTATCCTCTATCGTATCGTATCCTCTATCCTTATCCAATTCTCTATCCTACCCTCTATCCTATCTTATCCTCTATCGTATCGTATCCTCTATCCTATCCAATCCTCTATCCTATCATCTATCCTATCCTATCCTCCACCCTATCCTATCCTCTATCCTGTCCTATCCTCTATCCTATCCTATTCTCTATATTATCTTATCCTCTATACTATCCTGTACTCTATTCTATCCTATCCTCTATCTTATCCTATCCTCTACCCTATCCTATCCTCTATCCTATCCTATCATCTATCCTATCCTATCCTCTATCCTAGCCTATCATATCCTATATCCTATCCTATCCTCAATCCTATCCTATCCTCTATCCTAGCCTATCATATCCTATATCCTACCCTATCCTCTATCCTATCCTATCCTCTATCCTATCCTATCCTCTATCCTATCCTATCCTCTGTCCTATCCCATCCTCTATCCTATCCTATCCTCTATCGTATCGTATCCTCTATCCTATCCAATCCTCTATCCTATCATCTATCCTATCCTATCCTCTATCCTATTCTATATTCTATACTATCCTATCCTCTATCCTATCCTATCCTCTATCGTATCGTATCCTCTATCCTGTCCTATCCTATCCTATCCTCTATCCCATAATATCCTCAATCCTATTCAATTCTCTATCCTACCCTCTATCCTATCCTATCCTCTATCGTATCGTATCCTCTATCCTATCGAATCCTCTATGCTATCATCTATCCTATCCTATCCTCAATCCTATCCTATCCTCTATCCTATTCTATCCTCTATCCTATCCTATCCTCTGTCCTATCCAATCCTCTATCCTATCCTATCCTCTATCGTATCGTATCCTCTATCCCAACCAATTCTCTATCCTACCCTCTATCCTATCTTATCCTCTATCGTATCGTATCGTATCCTCTATCCTATCCAATCCTCTATCCTATCATCTATCCTATCCTATCCTATCGTCTATCCTATTCTATTCTCTATACTATCCTATCCTCTATCCTTTCCCATCCTCTATCCTATCCTATCCTTTATCGTGTCCTATCATCTATCCTATCCTATTCTCTATATTATCTTATCCTCTATACTATCCTGTACTCTATTCTATCCTATCCTCTATCTTATCCTATCCTCTACCCTATCCTATCCTCTATCTTATCCTATTCTCTACCCTATCCTATCCTCTATAATATCGTATCCTCCATCCTATAATATCATATATCCTATCCTATCCTCTATCCTATCCTATCCTCTATCCCATAATATCCTCAATCCTATTCAATTCCCTATCCTACCCTCTATCCTATCCTATCCTCTATCGTATCGTATCCTCTATCCTATCCAATCCTCTATCCTATTATCTATCCTATCCTATCCTCAATCCTATCCTATCCTCTATCCTATTCTATCCTCTATCCTATCCTATCCTCTGTCCTATCACATCCTCTATCCTATCCTATCCTCTATCGTATCGTATCCTCTATCCTCATCCAATCCTCTATCCTATCATCTATCCTATCCTATCCTCTATCCTATCCTATCCTCTATCCTATCCTATCCTCTATCCTGTCCTATCCTCTATCCTATCCTATTCTCTATATTATCTTATCCTCTATACTATCCTGTACTCTATTCTATCCTATCCTCTATCTTATCCTATCCTCTACCCTATCCTATCCTCTATCCTATACTATCCTCTATAATATCGTGTCCTCCATCCTATAGTATCATATATCCTATCCTATCCTCTATCCTATCCTATCCTCTATCCTATCCTATCCTCTATCGTATCGTATCCTCTATCCTTATCCAATCTTCTATCCTATCTGTTAATATTCGTGGATAATTAACATGTTTTATTTAATATATACGTAATACACTTTTATACGTAACACGTCTTCTAACGTCTTCTCTATACGACGTCTACAAAGGAACAGGGCCGTATTCTCGGTCTTTCTACGCGCAGTGCTTTGTCTTGTTCTAGTTCTCCTCTCTTACACACTGAGCGCTGTACGCATACTATACTACCGCGCTAATTTTAAATTTACGCTTATTCTCAACACACCTCCTTAAATTTAAAATACAAATTCAAAAACAATATAATAATCTTTGGTCATAAATAGCCCAATTTATAAATTCTTTTCAAAACAAACTCATTTCTTTTCTAAAATATTCAAACTTATTTCTACCCAAAGACTTGGTGAATATATCTGCTATATTTTCATTTGAGTCTATTTTTTCGATATCAATTTTATCTGCTACATAATTTTCGTTTACGAAATGATAGTGTACCTCTATATACTTTGACCTTTTTGTGAAGTTTCCCAAGTGACTAATATCAACTGCTCCTATATTATCTTCGTAAATCTTAATTGGCCCTTTCATTTCAATATTAAAGTCTTTTAATAATTCTCCCAATGCTAAAACTTCACTCACTGATTCAGATAATGCGACATACTCAGCACCCGTAGAGGATTTGGCCACACTACCTTGTTTCCTGGATTTCCATTCTATTACATTACCAAACATTCTTATGATATAGCCTGTAGTTGATTTTCTATCTATAGGGTCTCCTGCCCAATCCGCATCAACAAAACAATCTAGTATTTCATGTTTTTCATTTTTCTTAAAGTTCAACTTCAAATCTTTGGTTAGATACAAGTATTTTAGAATTCTTAATGCGTATTTATAATGGTTATTATCATAACAATTCTGAAAACGGCTTAAGTAATTTACGCTGTAACTTATATCGGGTCTCGTTCCGGTACTTATATATAAAAGCGCTCCTATCAAATTTCTATATTGAATATTCTCACATAACGTGTGTGCTGGCTCACACTTTAAATTTTGCTCCATTGGAGTGTTATATAACTTTGTGTTTTCTAGTTTATATTTTCTACCTAACGACTCGATATAATTTCTTTGACTCAATGACATTTCACTATTTTTCTCGTCATGTTCGATGTCTATTCCTAAGTACGTTTTAATTTTCCCCATATCTTTAACATTAAATCTATCAGTCAACAGCTTTTTAATATTGTTCAAATTTCTTTGATCTTTACAACAGATTAACATATCATCTACAGAAACTATTAAATAAATTTTATCATTTTGCACGTTCATACTGAATAAACAGTAATCGTGATCACTTCGTTTAAATCCTAGTTTTACAAGGTATTTATCTAAACACTCGTACCAAGCTCTAGGACTCTCTCTCAGGCCATATAGAGCCTTTTTAAGTTTACATACACGGTTAGTACCATCTTCGTAACCCTCTGGTTGTTTAACATAAACCTCTGATACAATTTTTCCGTTCAAAAATGCAGATTCGACATCCATTTGATTTATAATTAAATTATATTGCACACAATAAACTAATAATACTTTTAATGTCTGCATTTTTGCTACTGGAGAATATAAGTCAACTAACTTTTCTCTCTGCTGAAAGCCCCTAACCACTAATCGAGCTTTAAATCTATTTTCAGTCTTTTTAGTAAAAATCCATTTTAAATCAATAATTTTCTTGCTTTCCGGTTTAGGAATAAGTTCCCAAGTATCATTCTTCTTTAGACATTTGATCTCATGATCCATTGCTTTTTTCCATTCATTACACTCGCTACTCTCTATCGCTTCACTATAATTTCCTGGACTTTCTGCATTTACATAATTTACATAAATACAACTAACATTTGCTTCAGGCGCATATCGGTCTGGTTTCCTTCTGTTTCTAGTAGTCCTTCTTAATTCATGCGTTTCCTCACTATTACCTTTATCATCGAAATCTTCAAATTTTTTATTACTATTATCTGAGTTTACACTTTCAATTTCAGAATTTTCATTTATGTCATTATTTCCATTAAAACCTACTAATGTTTCAATTTCTTCTACTATATCAACGTGACGAGCAGCAACGACTTTGTTATTTACTAATATTCTATATCCTACATTTTCATAACCTACTAGGATGCCTACATCTGCTTTCCTATCCCATTTATCATTTCTTTTACTTTCTGGTACTCTAACAAAGACTTTGCTCCCAAATAATTTCAAGTTACTGATATTTGGTCTTTTTCCAATAAAAATTTCATAAGGAGTCTTTCTTTCTAAAGTGTTTGCTAATGTTTTGTTTTTTAAATAAGCAACAGTTTTTACTACCTCAGGCCAAAATCTTTTGTTTAACTTAGAATCTGACAATAGACATCTAGCGGTATCCATAATCGACCTGTTGTACCGCTCAGCTGTTCCATTTAACTCATGTACATAAGGTGGACACGGCTCAATGTAAATTCCTTTTTCTTTTGCAAGTTTGTACATATTAGCATTCAAAAATTCCTTTCCGTTGTCACACCTAAGTTTCTTTATCCTTTTTCCGGTTAGATTTTCTACCAAATTAATATATTTTTCAAAACACGCATAAACTTCATCTTTAGATTTAATCGGATAAACAGTTACAATTTTACTGTAATCATCAATGATAGTCAAAAAATATTTTTCTCCATTTAGGCCTACTGTCTTGTGTGGGCCATTCAAGTCCGCATGAATAAGTTCTAATATATCTTGAGCTCTTTGTCTATTGTTTACAAACCCTATATTGTGCATTTTATTCTGTATACATGTACCACATTTTAAATAATCTTCTTCAATTTGTTCCGGTATACCATCAACTAATTTTTCTTTACTCAAAATGCTTACATATTTGAAATTTGTATGACCAAGCAACCTATGAAGCCTTTCTTTAACTGTCATTTTATTAATCATTTTTTCTGAATTATAAGTAAACTTTCCTTTAACGAAACTTTGCATTTTATATAGATTATTCACTTTCTCAGCTACAGCAATCAATTCTCCCTTTGGATTGAATATTCTAGATAATTTACCTTTTGAAACAATCTTATTATTAACCGTTACCTTTCCATAACTAATTAAGTTTCTATCCATTTCTTTTACAAAGAACACATCTTTAATTGTCACCTCATGCATGCTGTCATCTAGAACAAAGTTACAAATTACTTGTCCAACTTTTGTTGCCTTCAGCATTCTCCAATCTCCTATTTTTACATTTACAGGATTCTGCAAAATAATCGACTCATTATAATAACTATCATTATTAATTATGTGGTCAGTGCACCCACTGTCTAATATCCACTCAACCCGATTTTCGCAACTGTTTACTTCCACTTTGTTACCTTCCTTTTTGTTGTTAACTTCTACATAAAATGAATTACAATCATCATTTCGCTCGCTATTGTAGTTACTGAAACGTCGTGGGCCTGGATGCTGCGCACTTCCTCTCTGACTAGCACCATAACCACGTTGCCATGAGCCTCGATAAGAACGATGCCTCTGCTGCGTCTCTTGGAAATTTCCACCTCCTCGCCTTTGACTTCCTCTTGCACCTCGTACCGGATTTGTAGTAAAACTTGTATTTGTACACTCGTGTATGTAATGTCCTTGTTTGCCGCATTTGAAACATCTTCCGTCTCCTTTTCTTTCACTCTTGAAAGCGTTGGAACTGCATTCGCCTCTTTTACCATTGTCTTTATTTTGTTGTTCAAACGATTTTATTTTATTTTCAACAAACTCAACTGTCTGATCTTCTATTTTCATAACGTCTATAAGATCGCCAATGTGACTCAAGGAACTTGGCAGTGTTCTTAGCAAATAATTCAACTTTTCCTTTTCCGTAACTGTCGCACCAGCACTTTTTAAATCAATAATTAATTTTTCAAATGCACTGAAAAATTCTCTACTTTCAGAGTAGTCAGATAACTTTATTTCTTCCAATTGACTTCGCACACAAATTTGTAAAGCTGTAGATTCTCTTAAATACATTCTATCAAATTTTTTTATAATCGCACGTGGTGTTTCCTCATCGCAGATGAATTCCATCTGTCGATCAGAAATAGCACTATATATATAATTTGTTGCTTTCAATTCTAACCTTTTCCAGGTAGCCTCTTCTTCGTTTTCTCTTTCCGCAGTGACTACTTTTTCACAGTCTTTCATCTTTAAAAAAGTTATCATCCTTTTTCTCCACATCGGGTAGCCTTGTCCATCAAATACCGGTAAAAAGATTTTTACATCATCGACTGCAGCACGTTGAGCCATCTTGTCTCCTGTCGAAATTTCTCTAGCTTTGTATATCAGATTTTTTAAAAATATTACCTCTGCTGCACCTTTCACAAATTTCTTCAATAGTTCCTTCTTTAATTTTTCTTCATGTACTGGAGATTTCTTTCTCATTACTGGATTTCATTTTTCTGCCACGTGCTCTCACCGGCTATTTCTTTCATGCCCACGTTTATCATTATTATAACAAAAGTTGGTAACCACGCTCTGCTACCATGTTAATATTCGTGGATAATTAACATGTTTTATTTAATATATACGTAATACACTTTTATACGTAACACGTCTTCTAACGTCTTCTCTATACGACGTCTACAAAGGAACAGGGCCGTATTCTCGGTCTTTCTACGCGCAGTGCTTTGTCTTGTTCTAGTTCTCCTCTCTTACACACTGAGCGCTGTACGCATACTATACTACCGCGCTAATTTTAAATTTACGCTTATTCTCAACACTATCATCTATCCTATCCTATCCTCTATCCTATCCTATCCTCTATCCTATCCTATCCTCTATCCTATCCTATCCTCTATCCTGTCCTATCCTCCATCCTATCCTATTCTCTATATTATCTTATCCTCTATACTATCCTGTACTCTATTCTATCCTATCCTCTATCTTATCCTATCCTCAATCCTATCCTATCCTCCATCGTATAATATCCTCTATCCTATCGTCTATCCTATCCTATCCTCTATCCTATCCGATCCTCAATCCTATCCTATCCTCTATCCTATCCTATCCTCTATCCTATCCAATTCTCTATCTTACCCTCTATCCTAGCCTATCCTCTATCCTATCCTATCCTCTGTCCTATCCTATCCTCTATCCTATCCTATCCTCTATCCTATCCAATTCTCTATCTTACCCTCTATCCTAGCCTATCCTCTATCCTATCCTATCCTCTGTCCTATCCTATCCTCTATCTTATCCTATCCTCTATCCTATGATATCCTCTATCCTATCCAATCCCTTATCCTATCGTCTATCCTATCCTATCCTCTATAATATCGTATCCTCCATCCTATAATATCATATATCCTATTCTATCCTCTATCGTATTGTGTCCTCTATCCTATTCAATTCTCTATCCTACCCTCTATCCCAGCCTATCCTCTATCGTATGGTATCCTCTATCCTATCCATTCCTCTATCGTATTCTATTCTCTATCCTATCCTATCCTCTATCCTATCCTATCCTCTATCCTATCCTATCCTCTATCCTGTCCTATCCTCTATCCTATCCTATTCTCTATATAATCTTATCCTCTATACTATCCTGTACTCTATTCTATCCTATCCTCTATCTTATCCTATCCTCTACCATATCCTATCCTCTATCCTATCCTATCCTATCCTATCCTCTATCCCATAATATCCTCAATCCTATTGAATTCTCTATCCTACCCTCTATCCTATCCTATCCTCTATCGTATCTTATCCTCTATCCCATCCAATTCTCTATCCTACCCTCTATCCTATCTTATCCTCTATCGTATCGTATCCTCTATCCTATCCAATCCTCTATCCTATCATCTATCCTATTCTATCCTATATCCTATCCTATCCTCTATCCTATCCTATCCTCTATCCTATCCTATCCTCTATCCTGTCCTATCCTCTATCCTATCCTATTCTCTATATTATCTTATCCTCTATACTATCCTGTGCTCTATTCTATCCTATCCTCTATCTTATCCTATCATCTAGCCTATCCTATCCTCTATCCTATCCTATCCTATCCTATCCTCTATCCTATAATATCCTCTATCCTATAATATCCTCAATCCTATTCAATTCTCTATCCTACCCTCTATCCTATCCTATCCTCTATCGTATCGTATCCTCTATCCTATCCAATCCTCTATCCTATCATCTATCCTATCCTATCCTCAATCCTATCCTATTCTATCCTCTATCCTATCCTATCCTCTATTATATCCTATCCTCTATCCTATCCTATCCTCTATCCTATCCTATACTCAATCCTATCCTATCCTCTATCCTATTCTATCCTCTATCCTATCCTATCCTCTGTCCTATCCCATCCTCTATCCTATCCTATCCTCTATCGTACTTATCCTCTATCCCATCCAATTCTCTATCCTACCCTCTATCCTATCTTATCCTCTATCGTATCGTATCCTCTATCCTATCCAATCCTCTATCCTATCATCTATCCTATCCTATCCTCAATCCTATCCTATTCTATCCTCTATCCTATCCTATCCTCTATTATATCCTATCCTCTAACCTATCCTATCCTCTATCCTATCCTATACTCAATCCTATCCTATCCTCTATCTCATTCTATCCTCTATCCTATCCTATACTCTGTCCTATCCCATCCTCTATCCTATCCTATCCTCTATCGTATCTTATCCTCTATCCCATCCAATTCTCTATCCTACCCTCTATCCTATCTTATCCTCTATCGTATCGTATCCTCTATCCTATCCAATCCTCTATCCTATCATCTATCCTATTCTATCCTATATCCTATCCTATCCTCTATCCTATCCTATCCTCTATCCTATCCTATCCTCTATCCTGTCCTATCCTCTATCCTATCCTATCCTCTATCCTGTCCTATCATCTATCCTATCCTATTCTCTATATAATCTTATCCTCTATACTATCCTGTACTCTATTCTATCCTATCCTCTATCTTATCCTATCCTCTACCATATCCTATCCTCTATCCTATCCTATCCTATCCTATCCTCTATCCCATAATATCCTCAATCGTATTCAATTCTCTATCCTACCCTCTATCCTATCCTATCCTCTATCGTATCTTATCCTCTATCCCATCCAATTCTCTATCCTACCCTCTATCCTATCTTATCCTCTATCGTATCGTATCCTCTATCCTATCCAATCCTCTATCCTATCATCTATCCTATTCTATCCTATATCCTATCCTATCCTCCATCCTATCCTATCCTCTATCCTATCCTATCCTCTATCCTGTCCTATCCTCTATCCTATCCTATTCTCTATATTATCTTATCCTCTATACTATCCTGTGCTCTATTCTATCCTATCCTCTATCTTATCCTATCATCTAGCCTATCCTATCCTCTATCCTATCCTATCCTATCCTATCCTCTATCCTATAATATCCTCTATCCTATAATATCCTCAATCCTAATCAATTCTCTATCCTACCCTCTATCCTATCCTATCCTCTATCGTATCGTATCCTCTATCCTATCCAATCCTCTATCCTATCATCTATCCTATCCTATCCTCAATCCTATCCTATCGTCTGTCCTATCCCATCCTCTATCCTATCCTATCCTCTATCGTATCTTATCCTCTATCCCATCCAATTCTCTATCCTACCCTCTATCCTATCTTATCCTCTATCGTATCGTATCCTCTATCCTATCCAATCCTCTATCCTATCATCTATCCTATTCTATCCTATATCCTATCCTATCCTCTATCCTATCCTATCCTCTATTATATCCTATCCTCTATCCTATCCTATCCTCTATCCTATCCTATACTCAATCCTATCCAATCCTCTATCCTATCATCTATCCTATCCTATCCTCAATCCTATCCTATCGTCTGTCCTATCCCATCCTCTATCCTATCCTATCCTCTATCGTATCTTATCCTCTATCCCATCCAATTCTCTATCCTACCCTCTATCCTATCTTATCCTCTATCGTATCGTATCCTCTATCCTATCCAATCCTCTATCCTATCATCTATCCTATTCTATCCTATATCCTATCCTATCCTCTATCCTATCCTATCCTCTATTATATCCTATCCTCTATCCTATCCTATCCTCTATCCTATCCTATACTCAATCCTATCCTATCCTCTATCCTATTCTATCCTCTATCCTATCCTATCCTCTGTCCTATCCCATCCTCTATCCTATCCTATCCTCTATCGTATCTTATCCTCTATCCCATCCAATTCTCTATCCTACCCTCTATCCTATCTTATCCTCTATCGTATCGTATCCTCTATCCTATCCAATCCTCTATCCTATCATCTATCCTATTCTATCCTATATCCTATCCTATCCTCTATCCTATCCTATCCTCTATCCTATCCTATCCTCTATCCTGTCCTATCCTCTATCCTATCCTATTCTCTATATTATCTTATTATCTATACTATCCTGTGCTCTATTCTATCCTATCCTCTATCTTATCCTATCATCTACCCTATCCTATCCTCTATCCTATCCTATCCTATCCTATCCTCTACCCTATAATATCCTCAATCCAATTCAATTCTCTATCCTACCCTCTATCCTATCCTATCCTCTATCGTATCGTATCCTCTATCCTATCCAATCCTCTATCCTATCCTATCCTATCCTATCCTCTATCCCATAATATCCTCAATCCTATTCAATTCTCTATCCTACCCTCTATCCTATCCTATCCTCTATCGTATCGTATCCTCTATCCTATCCAATCCTCTATCCTATCATCTATCCTATCCTATCCTCAATCCTATCCTATTCTATCCTCTATCCTATCCTATCCTCTATTATATCCTATCCTCTATCCTATCCAATTCTCTATCTTACCCTCTATCCTAGCCTATCCTCTATCCTATCCTATCCTCTGTCCTATCCTATCCTCTATCTTATCCTATCCTCTATCCTATGATATCCTCTATCCTATCCAATCCCTTATCCTATCGTCTATCCTATCCTATCCTCTATAATATCGTATCCTCCATCCTATAATATCATATATCCTATTCTATCCTCTATCGTATTGTGTCCTCTATCCTATTCAATTCTCTATCCTACCCTCTATCCCAGCCTATCCTCTATCGTATGGTATCCTCTATCCTATCCATTCCTCTATCGTATTCTATTCTCTATCCTATCCTATCCTCTATCCTATCCTATCCTCTATCCTATCCTATCCTCTATCCTGTCCTATCCTCTATCCTATCCTATTCTCTATATAATCTTATCCTCTATACTATCCTGTACTCTATTCTATCCTATCCTCTATCTTATCCTATCCTCTACCATATCCTATCCTCTATCCTATCCTATCCTATCCTATCCTCTATCCCATAATATCCTCAATCCTATTGAATTCTCTATCCTACCCTCTATCCTATCCTATCCTCTATCGTATCTTATCCTCTATCCCATCCAATTCTCTATCCTACCCTCTATCCTATCTTATCCTCTATCGTATCGTATCCTCTATCCTATCCAATCCTCTATCCTATCATCTATCCTATTCTATCCTATATCCTATCCTATCCTCTATCCTATCCTATCCTCTATCCTATCCTATCCTCTATCCTGTCCTATCCTCTATCCTATCCTATTCTCTATATTATCTTATCCTCTATACTATCCTGTGCTCTATTCTATCCTATCCTCTATCTTATCCTATCATCTAGCCTATCCTATCCTCTATCCTATCCTATCCTATCCTATCCTCTATCCTATAATATCCTCTATCCTATAATATCCTCAATCCTATTCAATTCTCTATCCTACCCTCTATCCTATCCTATCCTCTATCGTATCGTATCCTCTATCCTATCCAATCCTCTATCCTATCATCTATCCTATCCTATCCTCAATCCTATCCTATTCTATCCTCTATCCTATCCTATCCTCTATTATATCCTATCCTCTATCCTATCCTATCCTCTATCCTATCCTATACTCAATCCTATCCTATCCTCTATCCTATTCTATCCTCTATCCTATCCTATCCTCTGTCCTATCCCATCCTCTATCCTATCCTATCCTCTATCGTACTTATCCTCTATCCCATCCAATTCTCTATCCTACCCTCTATCCTATCTTATCCTCTATCGTATCGTATCCTCTATCCTATCCAATCCTCTATCCTATCATCTATCCTATCCTATCCTCAATCCTATCCTATTCTATCCTCTATCCTATCCTATCCTCTATTATATCCTATCCTCTAACCTATCCTATCCTCTATCCTATCCTATACTCAATCCTATCCTATCCTCTATCTCATTCTATCCTCTATCCTATCCTATACTCTGTCCTATCCCATCCTCTATCCTATCCTATCCTCTATCGTATCTTATCCTCTATCCCATCCAATTCTCTATCCTACCCTCTATCCTATCTTATCCTCTATCGTATCGTATCCTCTATCCTATCCAATCCTCTATCCTATCATCTATCCTATTCTATCCTATATCCTATCCTATCCTCTATCCTATCCTATCCTCTATCCTATCCTATCCTCTATCCTGTCCTATCCTCTATCCTATCCTATCCTCTATCCTGTCCTATCATCTATCCTATCCTATTCTCTATATAATCTTATCCTCTATACTATCCTGTACTCTATTCTATCCTATCCTCTATCTTATCCTATCCTCTACCATATCCTATCCTCTATCCTATCCTATCCTATCCTATCCTCTATCCCATAATATCCTCAATCGTATTCAATTCTCTATCCTACCCTCTATCCTATCCTATCCTCTATCGTATCTTATCCTCTATCCCATCCAATTCTCTATCCTACCCTCTATCCTATCTTATCCTCTATCGTATCGTATCCTCTATCCTATCCAATCCTCTATCCTATCATCTATCCTATTCTATCCTATATCCTATCCTATCCTCCATCCTATCCTATCCTCTATCCTATCCTATCCTCTATCCTGTCCTATCCTCTATCCTATCCTATTCTCTATATTATCTTATCCTCTATACTATCCTGTGCTCTATTCTATCCTATCCTCTATCTTATCCTATCATCTAGCCTATCCTATCCTCTATCCTATCCTATCCTATCCTATCCTCTATCCTATAATATCCTCTATCCTATAATATCCTCAATCCTAATCAATTCTCTATCCTACCCTCTATCCTATCCTATCCTCTATCGTATCGTATCCTCTATCCTATCCAATCCTCTATCCTATCATCTATCCTATCCTATCCTCAATCCTATCCTATCGTCTGTCCTATCCCATCCTCTATCCTATCCTATCCTCTATCGTATCTTATCCTCTATCCCATCCAATTCTCTATCCTACCCTCTATCCTATCTTATCCTCTATCGTATCGTATCCTCTATCCTATCCAATCCTCTATCCTATCATCTATCCTATTCTATCCTATATCCTATCCTATCCTCTATCCTATCCTATCCTCTATTATATCCTATCCTCTATCCTATCCTATCCTCTATCCTATCCTATACTCAATCCTATCCTATCCTCTATCCTATTCTATCCTCTATCCTATCCTATCCTCTGTCCTATCCCATCCTCTATCCTATCCTATCCTCTATCGTATCTTATCCTCTATCCCATCCAATTCTCTATCCTACCCTCTATCCTATCTTATCCTCTATCGTATCGTATCCTCTATCCTATCCAATCCTCTATCCTATCATCTATCCTATTCTATCCTATATCCTATCCTATCCTCTATCCTATCCTATCCTCTATCCTATCCTATCCTCTATCCTGTCCTATCCTCTATCCTATCCTATTCTCTATATTATCTTATTATCTATACTATCCTGTGCTCTATTCTATCCTATCCTCTATCTTATCCTATCATCTACCCTATCCTATCCTCTATCCTATCCTATCCTATCCTATCCTCTACCCTATAATATCCTCAATCCAATTCAATTCTCTATCCTACCCTCTATCCTATCCTATCCTCTATCGTATCGTATCCTCTATCCTATCCAATCCTCTATCCTATCCTATCCTATCCTATCCTCTATCCCATAATATCCTCAATCCTATTCAATTCTCTATCCTACCCTCTATCCTATCCTATCCTCTATCGTATCGTATCCTCTATCCTATCCAATCCTCTATCCTATCATCTATCCTATCCTATCCTCAATCCTATCCTATTCTATCCTCTATCCTATCCTATCCTCTATTATATCCTATCCTCTATCCTATCCTATCCTCTATCCTATCCTATCCTCAATCCTATCCTATCCTCTATCCTATTCTATCCTCTATCCTATCCTATCCTCTGTCCTATCCCATCCTCTATCCTATCCTATCCTCTATCGTATCGTATCCTCTATCCTTATCCAATTCTCTATCCTACCCTCTATCCTATCTTATCCTCTATCGTATCGTATCCTCTATCCTATCCAATCCTCTATCCTATCATCTATCCTATCCTATCCTCTATCCTATCCTATCCTACCCTCTATCCTATCCTATCCTCTATCGTATCGTATCCTCTATCCTATCCAATCCTCTATCCTATCCTATCCTATCCTATCCTCTATCCCATAATATCCTCAATCCTATTCAATTCTCTATCCTACCCTCTATCCTATCCTATCCTCTATCGTATCGTATCCTCTATCCTATCCAATCCTCTATCCTATCATCTATCCTATCCTATCCTCAATCCTATCCTATTCTATCCTCTATCCTATCCTATCCTCTATTATATCCTATCCTCTATCCTATCCTATCCTCTATCCTATCCTATCCTCAATCCTATCCTATCCTCTATCCTATTCTATCCTCTATCCTATCCTATCCTCTGTCCTATCCTATCCTCTATCCTATCCTATCCTCTATCGTATCGTATCCTCTATCCTATCCAATTCTCTATCCTACCCTATATCCTATCCTACCCTCTATCCTATACTATCGTCTATAATATCGTATCCTCCATCCTATAATATCATATATCCTATCCTATCCTCTATCCTATCCTATCCTCTATCCTATCCTATCCTCTAACCTATCCTATCCTCTATCCTATCCTATCCTCTATCCTATCCTATCCTCTATCCTATCCTATCCTATCCTATCCTCTATCCCATAATATCCTCAATCCTATTCAATTCTCTATCCTACCCTCTATCCTATCCTATCCTCTATCGTATCGTATCCTCTATCCTATCCAATCCTCTATCCTATCATCTATCCTATCCTATCCTCAATCCTATCCTATCCTCTATCCTATTCAGTCCTCTATCCTATCCTATCCTCTGTCCTATCCCATCCTCTATCCTATCCTATCCTCTATCGTATCGTATCCTCTATCCCATCCAATTCTCTATCCTACCCTCTATCCTATCCTATCATCTATCGTATCCTATCCTCTATCCTATCCAATCCTCTATCGTATCCTATCCTCTATCCTATCCAATCCTCTATCCTATCATCTATCCTATCCTATCCTCAATCCTATCCTATCCTCTATTCTATTCTATGCTCTATACTATCCTATCCTCTATCCTATCCTATCCTCTATCCTGTCCTATCCTCTAACCTATTATATTCTCTATATTATCTTATCCTCTATACTATCCTGTACTCTATCCTATCCTATCCTCTATCCTATCCTCTCCTCTATCCTATCCTATCCTCTGTCCTATCCTATCCTCTGTCCTATCCTATCCTCTATCCTATTCTATTCTCTATACTATCCTATCCTCTATCCTATCCCATCCTCTATCCTATCCTATCCTCTATCATGTCCTATCATCTATCCTATCCTATTCTCTATATTATCTTATCCTCTATACTATCCTGTACTCTATTCTATCCTATCCTCTATCTTATCCTATCCTCTACCCTATCCTATCCTCTATCTTATCCTATTCTCTACCCTATCCTATCCTCTATAATATCGTATCCTCCATCCTATAATATCATATATCCTATCTTATCCTCTATCCTATCCTATCCTATCCTATCCTCTATCCCATATCATCCTCAATCCTATTCAATTCTCTATCCTACCCTCTATCCTATCCTATCCTCTATCGTATCGTATCCTCTATCCTATCCAATCCTCTATCTTATCATCTATCCTACCCTATCCTCAATCCTATCCTATCCTCTATCCTATTCTATCCTCTATCCTATCCTATCCTCTGTCCTATCCCATCCTCTATCCTATCCTATCCTCTATCGTATCGTATCCTCTATCCTTATCCAATTCTCTATCCTACCCTCTATCCTATCTTATCCTCTATCGTATCGTATCCTCTATCCTATCCAATCCTCTATCCTATCATCTATCCTATCCTATCCTCTATCCTATCCTATCCTCTATCCTATCCTATCCTCTATCCTGTCCTATCCTCTATCCTATCCTATTCTCTATATTATCTTATCCTCTATACTATCCTGTACTCTATTCTATCCTATCCTCTATCCTAGCTTATCATATCCTCTATCCTATCCTATCCTCTATCCTATCCTATCCTATCCTATCCTCTATCCCATAATATCCTCAATCCTATCCAATCCTCTATCCTATCCTCTATCCTATCCTATCCTCTATCCTATCCTATCCTCTATCCTATCCTATCCTCTATCCTATCCTATCCTCAATCCTATCCTATCCTCTATCCTAGCTTATCATATCCTCTATCCTATCCTATCCTCTATCCTATCCTATCATCTATCCTATCCTATCCTCTATCGTATCGTATCCTCTATCCTATCCAAACCTCTATCCTATCATCTATCCTATTCTATCCTATATCCTATCCTATCCTCTATCCTATCCTATCCTCTATCCTATCCTATCCTCTATCCTGTCGTATCCTCTATCCTATCCTATCCTCTATCCTGTCCTATCCTCTATCCTATCCTATTCTCTATATAATCTTATCCTCTATACTATCCTGTACTCTATTCTATCCTATCCTCTATCTTATCCTATCCTCTACCATATCCTATCCTCTATCCTATCCTATCCTATCCTATCCTCTATCCCATAATATCCTCAATCCTATTCAATTCTCTATCCTACCCTCTATCCTATCCTATCCTCTATCGTATCTTACCCTCTATCCCATCCAATTCTCTATCCTACCCTCTATCCAATCTTATCCTCTATCGTATCGTATCCTCTATCCTATCCAATCCTCTATCCTATCATCTATCCTATTCTATCCTATATCCTATCCTATCCTCTATCCTATCCTATCCTCTATCCTATCCTATCCTCTATGCTGTCCTATCCTCTATCCTATCCTATTCTCTATATTATCTTATCCTCTATACTATCCTGTGCTCTATTCTATCCTATCCTCTATCTTATCCTATCATCTAGCCTATCCTATCCTCTATCCTATCCTATCCTATCCTATCCTCTATCCTATAATATCCTCTATCCTATAATATCCTCAATCCTATTCAATTCTCTATCCTACCCTCTATCCTATCCTATCCTCTATAGTATCGTATCCTCTATCCTATCCAATCCTCTATCCTATCATCTATCCTATCCTATCCTCAATCCTATCCTATTCTATCCTCTATCCTATCCTGTCCTCTATTATATCCTATCCTCTATCCTATCCTATCCTCTATCCTATCCTATACTCAATCCTATCCTATCCTCTATCCTATTCTATCCTCTATCCTATCCTATCCTCTGTCCTATCCCATCCTCTATCCTATCCTATCCTCTATCGTATCTTATCCTCTATCCCATCCAATTCTCTATCCTATCCTCTATCCTATCCTATCCGTCTATCCTAGCTTATCATATCCTCTATCCTATCCTATCCTCTATCCTATCCTATCCTCTATCCTATACTATCCTCTATAATATCGTATCCTCCATCCTATAATATCATATATCCTATCCTATCCTCTATCCTATCCTATCCTCTATCCTATCCTATCCTCTAACCTATCCTATCCTCTATCCTATCCTATACTCTATCCTATCCTATCCTCTATCCTATCCTATCCTATCCTATCCTCTATCCCATAATATCCTCAATCCTATTCAATTCTCTATCCTACCCTCTATCCTATCCTATCCTCTATCGTATCGTATCCTCTATCCTATCCAATCCTCTATCCTATCATCTATCCTATCCTATCCTCAATCCTATCCTATCCTCTATCCTATTCTATCCTCTGTCCTATCCTATCCTCTGTCCTATCCTATCCTCTATCCTATTCTATTCTCTATACTATCCTATCCTCTATCCTATCCCATCCTCTATCCTATCCTATCCTCTATCATGTCCTATCATCTATCCTATCCTATTCTCTATATTAACTTATCCTCTATACTATCCTGTACTCTATTCTATCCTATCCTCTATCTTATCCTATCCTCTACACTATCCTATCCTCTATCTTATCCTATTCTCTACCCTATCCTATCCTCTATAATATCGTATCCTCCATCCTATAATATCATATATCCTATCTTATCCTCTATCCTATCCTATCCTATCCTATCCTCTATCCCATATCATCCTCAATCCTATTCAATTCTCTATCCTACCCTCTATCCTATCCTATCCTCTATCGTATCGTATCCTCTATCCTATCCAATCCTCTATCTTATCATCTATCCTATCCTATCCTCAATCCTATCCTATCCTCTATCCTATTCTATCCTCTATCCTATCCTATCCTCTGTCCTATCCCATCCTCTATCCTATCCTATCCTCTATCGTATCGTATCCTCTATCCTTATCCAATTCTCTATCCTACCCTCTATCCTATCTTATCCTCTATCGTATCGTATCCTCTATCCTATCCAATCCTCTATCCTATCATCTATCCTATCCTATCCTCTATCCTATCCTATCCTCTATCCTATCCTATCCTCTATCCTGTCCTATCCTCTATCCTATCCTATTCTCTATATTATCTTATCCTCTATACTATCCTGTACTCTATTCTATCCTATCCTCAATCCTATCCTATCCTCTATCCTAGCTTATCATATCCTCTATCCTATCCTATCCTCTATCCTATCCTATCCTATCCTATCCTCTATCCCATAATATCCTCAATCCTATCCAATCCTCTATCCTATCCTCTATCCTATCCTATCCTCTATCCTATCCTATCCTCTATCCTATCCTATCCTCAATCCTATCCTATCCTCTATCCTAGCTTATCATATCCTCTATCCTATCCTATCCTCTATCCTATCCTATCATCTATCCTATCCTATCCTCTATCGTATCGTATCCTCTATCCTATCCAAACCTCTATCCTATCATCTATCCTATTCTATCCTATATCCTATCCTATCCTCTATCCTATCCTATCCTCTATCCTATCCTATCCTCTATCCTGTCGTATCCTCTATCCTATCCTATCCTCTATCCTGTCCTATCCTCTATCCTATCCTATTCTCTATATAATCTTATCCTCTATACTATCCTGTACTCTATTCTATCCTATCCTCTATCTTATCCTATCCTCTACCATATCCTATCCTCTATCCTATCCTATCCTATCCTATCCTCTATCCCATAATATCCTCAATCCTATTCAATTCTCTATCCTACCCTCTATCCTATCCTATCCTCTATCGTATCTTATCCTCTATCCCATCCAATTCTCTATCCTACCCTCTATCCAATCTTATCCTCTATCGTATCGTATCCTCTATCCTATCCAATCCTCTATCCTATCATCTATCCTATTCTATCCTATATCCTATCCTATCCTCTATCCTATCCTATCCTCTATCCTATCCTATCCTCTATGCTGTCCTATCCTCTATCCTATCCTATTCTCTATATTATCTTATCCTCTATACTATCCTGTGCTCTATTCTATCCTATCCTCTATCTTATCCTATCATCTAGCCTATCCTATCCTCTATCCTATCCTATCCTATCCTATCCTCTATCCCATAATACCCTCAATCCTATCCAATCCCCTATCCTATCCTCTACGCTATCCTACTCTCTATCCTATCCTATCCTCAATCCTATCCTATCCTCTATCCTATCCTATCCTCAATGCTATCCTATCCTCTATCCTAGGCTATCATATCCTCTATCCTATCCTATTCTCTACCCTATCCTATCCTCTATAATATCGTATCCTCCATCCTATAATATCATATATCCTATCCAATCCTCTATCCTATCCTATCCTATCCTATCCTCTATCCCATAATATCCTCAATCCTATCCTATCCTCTGTCCTATCCCATCCTCCATCCTATCCTCTCCTCTATCGTATCGTATCCTCTATCCCATCCAATTCTCTATCCTACCCTCTATCCTATCCTATCCTCTATCGTATCGTATCCTCTATCCTATCCAATCCTCTATCCTATCATCTATCCTATCCTCTATCCTATCCTATCCTCTATCCTATTCTATTCTCTATACTATCCTATCCTCTATCCTATCCTACCCTCTATCCTATCCTATCCTCTATCCTGTCCTATCCTCTATCCTATCCTATTCTCTATATTATCTTATCCTCTATACTATCCTGTACTCCATTCTATCCTATCCTCTATCTTATCCTATCCTCTACCCTATCCTATCCTCTATCCTATCCTATCCTCAATCCTATCCTATCCTCTATCCTATTCTATTCTCTATACTATCCTATCCTCAATCTTATCCTATCCTCTAAACTATCCTATCCTCTATCCTGTCCTATCCTCCGTCCTATCCCATCCTCTATCCTATCCTATCCTCTATCGTATCGTATCCTCTATCCTTATCCAATTCTCTATCCTACCCTCTATCCTATCTTATCCTCTATCGTATCGTATCCTCTATCCTATCCAATCCTCTATCCTATCATCTATCCTATCCTATCCTCTATCCTATCCTATCCTCAATCCTATCCTATCCTCTATCCTATCCTATCCTCAATGCTATCCTATCCTCTATCCTAGGCTATCATATCCTCTATCCTATCCTATTCTCTACCCTATCCTATCCTCTATAATATCGTATCCTCCATCCTATAATATCATATATCCTATCCTATCCTCTATCCTATCCTATCCTATCCTATCCTCTATCCCATAATATCCTCAATCCTATTCAATTCTCTATCCTACCCTCTATCCTATCCTATCCTCTATCGTATCGTATCCTCTATCCTATCCAATCATCTATCCTATCATCTATCCTATCCTATCCTCAATCCTATCCTATCCTCTATCCTATTCTATCCTCTATATTATCCTATCCTCTGTCCTATCCCATCCTCCATCCTATCCTATCCTCTATCGTATCGTATCCTTTATCCTTATCCAATTCTCTATCCTACCCTCTATCCTATCTTATCCTCTATCGTATCGTATCCTCTATCCTATCCAATCCTCTATCCTATCATCTATCCTATCCTATCCTCTATCCTATTCTATCCTCTATCCTATCCTATCCTCTGTCCTATCCCATCCTCTATCCTATCCTCTCCTCTATCGTATCGTATCCTCTATCCCATCCAATTCTCTATCCTACCCTCTATCCTATCCTATCCTCTATCGTATCGTATCCTCTTTCCTATCCAATCCTCTATCCTATCATCTATCCTATCCTCTATCCTATCCTATCCTCTATCCTATTCTATTCTCTATACTATCCTATCCTCTATCCTATCCTATCCTCTATCCTATCCTATCCTCTATCCTGTCCTATCCTCTATCCTATCCTATTCTCTATATTATCTTATCCTCTATACTATCCTGTACTCCATTCTATCCTATCCTCTATCTTATCCTATCCTCTACCCTATCCTATCCTCTATCCTATCCTATCCTCAATCCTATCCTATCCTCTATCCTATTCTATTCTCTATACTATCCTATCCTCAATCCTATCCTATCCTCTAAACGATCCTATCCTCTATCCTGTCCTATCCTCTGTCCTATCCCATCCTCTATCCTATCCTATCCTCTATCGTATCGTATCCTCTATCCTTATCCAATTCTCTATCCTACCCTCTATCCTATCTTATCCTCTATCGTATCGTATCCTCTATCCTATCCAATCCTCTATCCTATCATCTATCCTATCCTATCCTCAATCCTATCCTATTCTATCCTCTATCCTATCCTATCCTCTATTATATCCTATCCTCTAACCTATCCTATCCTCTATCCTATCCTATACTCAATCCTATCCTATCCTCTATCTCATTCTATCCTCTATCCTATCCTATACTCTGTCCTATCCCATCCTCTATCCTATCCTATCCTCTATCGTATCTTATCCTCTATCCCATCCAATTCTCTATCCTACCCTCTATCCTATCTTATCCTCTATCGTATCGTATCCTCTATCCTATCCAATCCTCTATCCTATCATCTATCCTATTCTATCCTATATCCTATCCTATCCTCTATCCTATCCTATCCTCTATCCTATCCTATCCTCTATCCTGTCCTATCCTCTATCCTATCCTATCCTCTATCCTGTCCTATCATCTATCCTATCCTATTCTCTATATAATCTTATCCTCTATACTATCCTATACTCTATTCTATCCTATCCTCTATCTTATCCTATCCTCTACCATATCCTATCCTCTATCCTATCCTATCCTATCCTATCCTCTATCCCATAATATCCTCAATCGTATTCAATTCTCTATCCTACCCTCTATCCTATCCTATCCTCTATCGTATCTTATCCTCTATCCCATCCAATTCTCTATCCTACCCTCTATCCTATCTTATCCTCTATCGTATCGTATCCTCTATCCTATCCAATCCTCTATCCTATCATCTATCCTATTCTATCCTATATCCTATCCTATCCTCCATCCTATCCTATCCTCTATCCTATCCTATCCTCTATCCTGTCCTATCCTCTATCCTATCCTATTCTCTATATTATCTTATCCTCTATACTATCCTGTGCTCTATTCTATCCTATCCTCTATCTTATCCTATCATCTAGCCTATCCTATCCTCTATCCTATCCTATCCTATCCTATCCTCTATCCTATAATATCCTCTATCCTATAATATCCTCAATCCTAATCAATTCTCTATCCTACCCTCTATCCTATCCTATCCTCTATCGTATCGTATCCTCTATCCTATCCAATCCTCTATCCTATCATCTATCCTATCCTATCCTCAATCCTATCCTATCGTCTGTCCTATCCCATCCTCTATCCTATCCTATCCTCTATCGTATCTTATCCTCTATCCCATCCAATTCTCTATCCTACCCTCTATCCTATCTTATCCTCTATCGTATCGTATCCTCTATCCTATCCAATCCTCTATCCTATCATCTATCCTATTCTATCCTATATCCTATCCTATCCTCTATCCTATCCTATCCTCTATTATATCCTATCCTCTATCCTATCCTATCCTCTATCCTATCCTATACTCAATCCTATCCTATCCTCTATCCTATTCTATCCTCTATCCTATCCTATCCTCTGTCCTATCCCATCCTCTATCCTATCCTATCCTCTATCGTATCTTATCCTCTATCCCATCCAATTCTCTATCCTACCCTCTATCCTATCTTATCCTCTATCGTATCGTATCCTCTATCCTATCCAATCCTCTATCCTATCATCTATCCTATTCTATCCTATATCCTATCCTATCCTCTATCCTATCCTATCCTCTATCCTATCCTATCCTCTATCCTGTCCTATCCTCTATCCTATCCTATTCTCTATATTATCTTATTATCTATACTATCCTGTACTCTTTTCTATCCTATCCTCTATCTTATCCTATCATCTACCCTATCCTATCCTCTATCCTATCCTATCCTATCCTATCCTCTACCCTATAATATCCTCAATCCAATTCAATTCTCTATCCTACCCTCTATCCTATCCTATCCTCTATCGTATCGTATCCTCTATCCTATCCAATCCTCTATCCTATCCTATCCTATCCTATCCTCTATCCCATAATATCCTCAATCCTATTCAATTCTCTATCCTACCCTCTATCCTATCCTATCCTCTATCGTATCGTATCCTCTATCCTATCCAATCCTCTATCCTATCATCTATCCTATCCTATCCTCAATCCTATCCTATTCTATCCTCTATCCTATCCTATCCTCTATTATATCCTATCCTCTATCCTATCCTATCCTCTATCCTATCCTATCCTCAATCCTATCCTATCCTCTATCCTATTCTATCCTCTATCCTATCCTATCCTCTGTCCTATCCCATCCTCTATCCTATCCTATCCTCTATCGTATCGTATCCTCTATCCTTATCCAATTCTCTATCCTACCCTCTATCCTATCTTATCCTCTATCGTATCGTATCCTCTATCCTATCCAATCCTCTATCCTATCATCTATCCTATCCTATCCTCTATCCTATCCTATTCTATCCTCTATCCTATCCTATCCCCTATCCTATCCTATCCTCTATCCTATCCTATCCTCTGTCCTATCCTATCCTCTATCCTATCCTATCCTCTATCGTATCGTATCCTCTATCCTATCCAATTCTCTATCCTACCCTATATCCTATCCTACCCTCTATCCTATACTATCGTCTATAATATCGTATCCTCCATCCTATAATATCATATATCCTATCCTATCCTCTATCCTATCCTATCCTCTATCCTATCCTATCCTCTAACCTATCCTATCCTCTATCCTATCCTATCCTCTATCCTATCCTATCCTCTATCCTATCCTATCCTATCCTATCCTCTATCCCATAATATCCTCAATCCTATTCAATTCTCTATCCTACCCTCTATCCTATCCTATCCTCTATCGTATCGTATCCTCTATCCTATCCAATCCTCTATCCTATCATCTATCCTATCCTATCCTCAATCCTATCCTATCCTCTATCCTATTCAATCCTCTATCCTATCCTATCCTCGGTCCTATCCCATCCTCTATCCTATCCTATCCTCTATCGTATCGTATCCTCTATCCCATCCAATTCTCTATCCTACCCTCTATCCTATCCTATCATCTATCGTATCCTATCCTCTATCCTATCCAATCCTCTATCGTATCCTATCCTCTATCCTATCCAATCCTCTATCCTATCATCTATCCTATCCTATCCTCAATCCTATCCTATCCTCTATTCTATTCTATTCTCTATACTATCCTATCCTCTATCCTATCCTATCCTCTATCCTGTCCTATCCTCTAACCTATTATATTCTCTATATTATCTTATCCTCTATACTATCCTGTACTCTATCCTATCCTATCCTCTATCCTATCCTCTCCTCTATCCTATCCTATCCTCTGTCCTATCCTATCCTCTGTCCTATCCTATCCTCTATCCTATTCTATTCTCTATACTATCCTATCCTCTATCCTATCCCATCCTCTATCCTATCCTATCCTCTATCATGTCCTATCATCTATCCTATCCTATTCTCTATATTATCTTATCCTCTATACTATCCTGTACTCTATTCTATCCTATCCTCTATCTTATCCTATCCTCTACCCTATCCTATCCTCTATCTTATCCTATTCTCTACCCTATCCTATCCTCTATAATATCGTATCCTCCATCCTATAATATCATATATCCTATCTTATCCTCTATCCTATCCTATCCTATCCTATCCTCTATCCCATATCATCCTCAATCCTATTCAATTCTCTATCCTACCCTCTATCCTATCCTATCCTCTATCGTATCGTATCCTCTATCCTATCCAATCCTCTATCTTATCATCTATCCTATCCTATCCTCAATCCTATCCTATCCTCTATCCTATTCTATCCTCTATCCTATCCTATCCTCTGTCCTATCCCATCCTCTATCCTATCCTATCCTCTATCGTATCGTATCCTCTATCCTTATCCAATTCTCTATCCTACCCTCTATCCTATCTTATCCTCTATCGTATCGTATCCTCTATCCTATCCAATCCTCTATCCTATCATCTATCCTATCCTATCCTCTATCCTATCCTATCCTCTATCCTATCCTATCCTCTATCCTGTCCTATCCTCTATCCTATCCTATTCTCTATATTATCTTATCCTCTATACTATCCTGTACTCTATTCTATCCTATCCTCAATCCTATCCTATCCTCTATCCTAGCTTATCATATCCTCTATCCTATCCTATCCTCTATCCTATCCTATCCTATCCTATCCTCTATCCCATAATATCCTCAATCCTATCCAATCCTCTATCCTATCCTCTATCCTATCCTATCCTCTATCCTATCCTATCCTCTATCCTATCCTATCCTCAATCCTATCCTATCCTCTATCCTAGCTTATCATATCCTCTATCCTATCCTATCCTCTATCCTATCCTATCATCTATCCTATCCTATCCTCTATCGTATCGTATCCTCTATCCTATCCAAACCTCTATCCTATCATCTATCCTATTCTATCCTATATCCTATCCTATCCTCTATCCTATCCTATCCTCTATCCTATCCTATCCTCTATCCTGTCGTATCCTCTATCCTATCCTATCCTCTATCCTGTCCTATCCTCTATCCTATCCTATTCTCTATATAATCTTATCCTCTATACTATCCTGTACTCTATTCTATCCTATCCTCTATCTTATCCTATCCTCTACCATATCCTATCCTCTATCCTATCCTATCCTATCCTATCCTCTATCCCATAATATCCTCAATCCTATTCAATTCTCTATCCTACCCTCTATCCTATCCTATCCTCTATCGTATCTTACCCTCTATCCCATCCAATTCTCTATCCTACCCTCTATCCAATCTTATCCTCTATCGTATCGTATCCTCTATCCTATCCAATCCTCTATCCTATCATCTATCCTATTCTATCCTATATCCTATCCTATCCTCTATCCTATCCTATCCTCTATCCTATCCTATCCTCTATGCTGTCCTATCCTCTATCCTATCCTATTCTCTATATTATCTTATCCTCTATACTATCCTGTGCTCTATTCTATCCTATCCTCTATCTTATCCTATCATCTAGCCTATCCTATCCTCTATCCTATCCTATCCTATCCTATCCTCTATCCTATAATATCCTCTATCCTATAATATCCTCAATCCTATTCAATTCTCTATCCTACCCTCTATCCTATCCTATCCTCTATAGTATCGTATCCTCTATCCTATCCAATCCTCTATCCTATCATCTATCCTATCCTATCCTCAATCCTATCCTATTCTATCCTCTATCCTATCCTGTCCTCTATTATATCCTATCCTCTATCCTATCCTATCCTCTATCCTATCCTATACTCAATCCTATCCTATCCTCTATCCTATTCTATCCTCTATCCTATCCTATCCTCTGTCCTATCCCATCCTCTATCCTATCCTATCCTCTATCGTATCTTATCCTCTATCCCATCCAATTCTCTATCCTATCCTCTATCCTATTCTATTCTCTATACTATCCTATCCTCTATCCTATCCTATCCTCTATCGTATTCTATTCTCTATCCTATCCTATACTCTATCCTATCCTATCCTCCATCCTATCCTATCCTATCCTCTATCCTATCCTATCCTCTATCCTGTCCTATCCTGTATCCTATCCTATCCTCTATCCTAGCTTATCATATCCTCTATCCTATCCTATCCTCTATCCTATCCTATCCTCTATCCTATACTATCCTCTATAATATCGTATCCTCCATCCTATAATATCATATATCCTATCCTATCCTCTATCCTATCCTATCCTCTATCCTATCCTATCCTCTAACCTATCCTATCCTCTATCCTATCCTATACTCTATCCTATCCTATCCTCTATCCTATCCTATCCTATCCTATCCTCTATCCCATAATATCCTCAATCCTATTCAATTCTCTATCCTACCCTCTATCCTATCCTATCCTCTATCGTATAGTATCCTCTATCCTATCCAATCCTCTATCCTATCATCTATCCTATCCTATCCTCAATCCTATCCTATCCTCTATCCTATTCTATCCTCTGTCCTATCCTATCCTCTGTCCTATCCTATCCTCTATCCTATTCTATTCTCTATACTATCCTATCCTCTATCCTATCCCATCCTCTATCCTATCCTATCCTCTATCATGTCCTATCATCTATCCTATCCTATTCTCTATATTATCTTATCCTCTATACTATCCTGTACTCTATTCTATCCTATCCTCTATCTTATCCTATCCTCTACACTATCCTATCCTCTATCTTATCCTATTCTCTACCCTATCCTATCCTCTATAATATCGTATCCTCCATCCTATAATATCATATATCCTATCTTAAACTCTATCCTATCCTATCCTATCCTATCCTCTATCCCATATCATCCTCAATCCTATTCAATTCTCTATCCTACCCTCTATCCTATCCTATCCTCTATCGTATCGTATCCTCTATCCTATCCAATCCTCTATCTTATCATCTATCCTATCCTATCCTCAATCCTATCCTATCCTCTATCCTATTCTATCCTCTATCCTATCCTATCCTCTGTCCTATCCCATCCTCTATCCTATCCTATCCTCTATCGTATCGTATCCTCTATCCTTATCCAATTCTCTATCCTACCCTCTATCCTATCTTATCCTCTATCGTATCGTATCCTCTATCCTATCCAATCCTCTATCCTATCATCTATCCTATCCTATCCTCTATCCTATCCTATCCTCTATCCTATCCTATCCTCTATCCTGTCCTATCCTCTATCCTATCCTATTCTCTATATTATCTTATCCTCTATACTATCCTGTACTCTATTCTATCCTATCCTCAATCCTATCCTATCCTCTATCCTAGCTTATCATATCCTCTATCCTATCCTATCCTCTATCCTATCCTATCCTATCCTATCCTCTATCCCATAATATCCTCAATCCTATCCAATCCTCTATCCTATCCTCTATCCTATCCTATCCTCTATCCTATCCTATCCTCTATCCTATCCTATCCTCAATCCTATCCTATCCTCTATCCTAGCTTATCATATCCTCTATCCTATCCTATCCTCTATCCTATCCTATCATCTATCCTATCCTATCCTCTATCGTATCGTATCCTCTATCCTATCCAAACCTCTATCCTATCATCTATCCTATTCTATCCTATATCCTATCCTATCCTCTATCCTATCCTATCCTCTATCCTATCCTATCCTCTATCCTGTCGTATCCTCTATCCTATCCTATCCTCTATCCTGTCCTATCCTCTATCCTATCCTATTCTCTATATAATCTTATCCTCTATACTATCCTGTACTCTATTCTATCCTATCCTCTATCTTATCCTATCCTCTACCATATCCTATCCTCTATCCTATCCTATCCTATCCTATCCTCTATCCCATAATATCCTCAATCCTATTCAATTCTCTATCCTACCCTCTATCCTATCCTATCCTCTATCGTATCTTACCCTCTATCCCATCCAATTCTCTATCCTACCCTCTATCCAATCTTATCCTCTATCGTATCGTATCCTCTATCCTATCCAATCCTCTATCCTATCATCTATCCTATTCTATCCTATATCCTATCCTATCCTCTATCCTATCCTATCCTCTATCCTATCCTATCCTCTATGCTGTCCTATCCTCTATCCTATCCTATTCTCTATATTATCTTATCCTCTATACTATCCTGTGCTCTATTCTATCCTATCCTCTATCTTATCCTATCATCTAGCCTATCCTATCCTCTATCCTATCCTATCCTATCCTATCCTCTATCCTATAATATCCTCTATCCTATAATATCCTCAATCCTATTCAATTCTCTATCCTACCCTCTATCCTATCCTATCCTCTATAGTATCGTATCCTCTATCCTATCCAATCCTCTATCCTATCATCTATCCTATCCTATCCTCAATCCTATCCTATTCTATCCTCTATCCTATCCTGTCCTCTATTATATCCTATCCTCTATCCTATCCTATCCTCTATCCTATCCTATACTCAATCCTATCCTATCCTCTATCCTATTCTATCCTCTATCCTATCCTATCCTCTGTCCTATCCCATCCTCTATCCTATCCTATCCTCTATCGTATCTTATCCTCTATCCCATCCAATTCTCTATCCTATCCTCTATCCTATTCTATTCTCTATACTATCCTATCCTCTATCCTATCCTATCCTCTATCGTATTCTATTCTCTATCCTATCCTATACTCTATCCTATCCTATCCTCCATCCTATCCTATCCTATCCTCTATCCTATCCTATCCTCTATCCTGTCCTATCCTGTATCCTATCCTATCCTCTATCCTAGCTTATCATATCCTCTATCCTATCCTATCCTCTATCCTATCCTATCCTCTATCCTATACTATCCTCTATAATATCGTATCCTCCATCCTATAATATCATATATCCTATCCTATCCTCTATCCTATCCTATCCTCTATCCTATCCTATCCTCTAACCTATCCTATCCTCTATCCTATCCTATACTCTATCCTATCCTATCCTCTATCCTATCCTATCCTATCCTATCCTCTATCCCATAATATCCTCAATCCTATTCAATTCTCTATCCTACCCTCTATCCTATCCTATCCTCTATCGTATAGTATCCTCTATCCTATCCAATCCTCTATCCTATCATCTATCCTATCCTATCCTCAATCCTATCCTATCCTCTATCCTATTCTATCCTCTGTCCTATCCTATCCTCTGTCCTATCCTATCCTCTATCCTATTCTATTCTCTATACTATCCTATCCTCTATCCTATCCCATCCTCTATCCTATCCTATCCTCTATCATGTCCTATCATCTATCCTATCCTATTCTCTATATTATCTTATCCTCTATACTATCCTGTACTCTATTCTATCCTATCCTCTATCTTATCCTATCCTCTACACTATCCTATCCTCTATCTTATCCTATTCTCTACCCTATCCTATCCTCTATAATATCGTATCCTCCATCCTATAATATCATATATCCTATCTTAAACTCTATCCTATCCTATCCTATCCTATCCTCTATCCCATATCATCCTCAATCCTATTCAATTCTCTATCCTACCCTCTATCCTATCCTATCCTCTATCGTATCGTATCCTCTATCCTATCCAATCCTCTATCTTATCATCTATCCTATCCTATCCTCAATCCTATCCTATCCTCTATCCTATTCTATCCTCTATCCTATCCTATCCTCTGTCCTATCCTATCCTCTATCCTATTCTATTCTCTATACTATCCTATCCTCTATCCTATCCCATCCTCTATCCTATCCTATCCTCTATCATGTCCTATCATCTATCCTATCCTATTCTCTATATTATCTTATCCTCAATCCTATCCTATCCTCTATCCTATCCAAACCTCTATCCTATCATCTATCCTATTCTATCCTATATCCTATCCTATCCTCTATCCTATCCTATCCTCTATCCTATCCTATCCTCTATCCTGTCGTATCCTCTATCCTATCCTATCCTCTATCCTGTCCTATCCTCTATCCTATCCTATTCTCTATATAATCTTATCCTCTATACTATCCTGTACTCTATTCTATCCTATCCTCTATCTTATCCTATCCTCTACCATATCCTATCCTCTATCCTATCCTATCCTATCCTATCCTCTATCCCATAATATCCTCAATCCTATTCAATTCTCTATCCTACCCTCTATCCTATCCTATCCTCTATCGTATCTTATCCTCTATCCCATCCAATTCTCTATCCTACCCTCTATCCAATCTTATCCTCTATCGTATCGTATCCTCTATCCTATCCAATCCTCTATCCTATCATCTATCCTATTCTATCCTATATCCTATCCTATCCTCTATCCTATCCTATCCTCTATCCTATCCTATCCTCTATGCTGTCCTATCCTCTATCCTATCCTATTCTCTATATTATCATATCCTCTATACTATCCTGTGCTCTATTCTATCCTATCCTCTATCTTATCCTATCATCTAGCCTATCCTATCCTCTATCCTATCCTATCCTATCCTATCCTCTATCCTATAATATCCTCTATCCTATAATATCCTCAATCCTATTCAATTCTCTATCCTACCCTCTATCCTATCCTATCCTCAATCCTATCCTATTCTATCCTCTATCCTATCCTATCCTTTATTATATCCTATCCTCTATCCTATCCTATCCTCTATCCTATCCAATACTCAATCCTATCCTATCCTCTATCCTATTCTATCCTCTATCCTATCCTATCCTCTGTCCTATCCCATCCGCTATCCTATCCTATCCTCTATCGTATCGTATCCTCTATCCTATCCAATCCTCTATCTTATCATCTATCCTATCCTATCCTCAATCCTATCCTATCCTCTATCCTATTCTATCCTCTATCCTATCCTATCCTCTGTCCTATCCCATCCTCTATCCTATCCTATCCTCTATCGTATCGTATCCTCTATCCTATCCAATCCTCTATCCTATCATCTATCCTATCCTATCCTCTATCCTATCCTATCCTCTATCCTATCCTATCCTCTATCCTGTCCTATCCTCTATCCTATCCTATTCTCTATATTATCTTATCCTCTATACTATCCTGTACTCTATTCTATCCTATCCTCAATCCTATCCTATCCTCTATCCTAGCTTATCATATCCTCTATCCTATCCTATCCTCTATCCTATCCTATCCTATCCTATCCTCTATCCCATAATATCCTCAATCCTATCCAATCCTCTATCCTATCCTCTATCCTATCCTATCCTCCATCCTATCCTATCCTCTATCCTATCCTATCCTCAATCCTATCCTATCCTCTATCCTAGCTTATCATATCCTCTATCCTATCCTATCCTCTATCCTATCCTATCATCTATCCTATCCTATCCTCTATCGTATCGTATCCTCTATCCTATCCAAACCTCTATCCTATCATCTATCCTATTCTATCCTATATCCTATCCTATCCTCTATCCTATCCTATCCTCTATCCTATCCTATCCTCTATCCTATCCTATCCTCTATCCTGTCGTATCCTCTATCCTATCCTATCCTCTATCCTGTCCTATCCTCTATCCTATCCTATTCTCTATATAATCTTATCCTCTATACTATCCTGTACTCTATTCTATCCTATCCTCTATCTTATCCTATCCTCTACCATATCCTATCCTCTATCCTATCCTATCCTATCCTATCCTCTATCCCATAATATCCTCAATCCTATTCAATTCTCTATCCTACCCTCTATCCTATCCTATCCTCTATCGTATCTTATCCTCTATCCCATCCAATTCTCTATCCTACCCTCTATCCAATCTTATCCTCTATCGTATCGTATCCTCTATCCTATCCAATCCTCTATCCTATCATCTATCCTATTCTATCCTATATCCTATCCTATCCTCTATCCTATCCTATCCTCTATCCTATCCTATCCTCTATGCTGTCCTATCCTCTATCCTATCCTATTCTCTATATTATCTTATCCTCTATACTATCCTGTGCTCTATTCTATCCTATCCTCTATCTTATCCTATCATCTAGCCTATCCTATCCTCTATCCTATCCTATCCTATCCTATCCTCTATCCTATAATATCCTCTATCCTATAATATCCTCAATCCTATTCAATTCTCTATCCTACCCTCTATCCTATCCTATCCTCAATCCTATCCTATTCTATCCTCTATCCTATCCTATCCTCTATTATATCCTATCCTCTATCCTATCCTATCCTCTATCCTATCCAATACTCAATCCTATCCTATCCTCTATCCTATTCTATCCTCTATCCTATCCTATCCTCTGTCCTATCCCATCCGCTATCCTATCCTATCCTCTATCGTATCTTATCCTCTATCCCATCCAATTCTCTATCCTATCCTCTATCCTATTCTATTCTCTATACTATCCTATCCTCTATCCAATCCTATCCTCTATCGTATTCTATTCTCTATCCTATCCTATCCTCTATCCTATCCTATCCTCCATCCTATCCTATCCTATCCTCTTTCCTATCCTATCCTCTATCCTGTCCTATCCTCTATCCTATCCTATCCTCTATCCTAGCTTATCATATCCTCTATCCTATCCTATCCTCTGTCCTATCCTATCCTCTATCCTATCCTATCCTCTATCCTATCCTATCCTCTAACCTATCCTATCCTCTATCCTATCCTATCCTCTATCCTATCCTATCCTCTATCCTATCCTATCCTATCCTATCCTCTATCCCATAATATCCTCAATCCTATTCAATTCTCTATCCTACCCTCTATCCTATCCTATCCTCTATCGTATCGTATCCTCTATCCTATCCAATCCTCTATCCTATCATCTATCCTATCCTATCCTCAATCCTATCCTATCCTCTATCCTATTCAATCCTCTATCCTATCCTATCCTCTGTCCTATCCCATCCTCTATCCTATCCTATCCTCTATCGTATCGTATCCTCTATCCCATCCAATTCTCTATCCTACCCTCTATCCTATCCTATCATCTATCGTATCCTATCCTCTATCCTATCCAATCCTCTATCGTATCCTATCCTCTATCCTATCCAATCCTCTATCCTATCATCTATCCTATCCTATCCTCAATCCTATCCTATCCTCTATTCTATTCTATTCTCTATACTATCCTATCCTCTATCCTATCCTATCCTCTATCCTGTCCTATCCTCTAACCTATTATATTCTCTATATTATCTTATCCTCTATACTATCCTGTACTCTATCCTATCCTATCCTCTATCCTATCCTCTCCTCTATCCTATCCCATCCTCTATCCTATCCTATCCTCTATCGTATCGTATCCTCTATCCTTATCCAATTCTCTATCCTACCCTCTATCCTATCTTATCCTCTATCGTATCGTATCCTCTATCCTATCCAATCCTCTATCCTATCATCTATCCTATCCTATCCTCTATCCGATCCTATCCTCTATCCTATCTTATCCTCTATCCTGTCCTATCCTCTATCCTATCCTATTCTCTATATTATCTTATCCTCTATACTATCCTGTACTCTATTCTATCCTATCCTCAATCCTATCCTATCCTCTATCCTAGCTTATCATATCCTCTATCCTATCCTATCCTCTATCCTATCCTATCCTATCCTATCCTCTATCCCATAATATCCTCAATCCTATCCAATCCTCTATCCTATCCTCTATCCTATCCTATCCTCTATCCTATCCTATCCTCTATCCTATCCTATCCTCTATCCTATCCTATCCTCAATCCTATCCTATCCTCTATCCTAGCTTATCATATCCTCTATCCTATCCTATCCTCTATCCTATCCTATCATCTATCCTATCCTATCCTCTATCGTATCGTATCCTCTATCCTATCCAAACCTCTATCCTATCATCTATCCTATTCTATCCTATATCCTATCCTATCCTCTATCCTATCCTATCCTCTATCCTATCCTATCCTCTATCCTGTCGTATCCTCTATCCTATCCTATCCTCTATCCTGTCCTATCCTCTATCCTATCCTATTCTCTATATAATCTTATCCTCTATACTATCCTGTACTCTATTCTATCCTATCCTCTATCTTATCCTATCCTCTACCATATCCTATCCTCTATCCTATCCTATCCTATCCTATCCTCTATCCCATAATATCCTCAATCCTATTCAATTCTCTATCCTACCCTCTATCCTATCCTATCCTCTATCGTATCTTATCCTCTATCCCATCCAATTCTCTATCCTACCCTCTATCCAATCTTATCCTCTATCGTATCGTATCCTCTATCCTATCCAATCCTCTATCCTATCATCTATCCTATTCTATCCTATATCCTATCCTATCCTCTATCCTATCCTATCCTCTATCCTATCCTATCCTCTATGCTGTCCTATCCTCTATCCTATCCTATTCTCTATATTATCTTATCCTCTATACTTTCCTGTGCTCTATTCTATCCTATCCTCTATCTTATCCTATCATCTAGCCTATCCTATCCTCTATCCTATCCTATCCTATCCTATCCTCTATCCTATAATATCCTCTATCCTATAATATCCGCAATCCTATTCAATTCTCTATCCTACCCTCTATCCTATCCTATCCTCTATCGTATCGTATCCTCTATCCTATCCAATCCTCTATCCTATCACCTATCCTATCCTATCCTCAATCCTATCCTATTCTATCCTCTATCCTATCCTATCCTCTATTATATCCTATCCTCTATCCTATCCTATCCTCTATCCTGTCCTATACTCAATCCTATCCTATCCTCTATCCTATTCTATTCTCTATACTATCCTATCCTCTATCCTATCCTATCCTCTATCGTATTCTATTCTCTATCCTATACTCTATCCTATCCTATCCTCCATCCTATCCTATCCTATCCTCTATCCTATCCTATCATCTATCCTATCCTATCCTCAATCCTATCCTATCCTCTATCCTATTCTATTCTCTATACTATCCTATCCTCTATCCTATCCTATCCTCTATCCTATCCTATCCTCCATCCTATCCTCCATCCTATCCTATCCTCTATCCTATCCTATCCTCTATCCTGTCCTATCCTCTATCCTATCCTATTCTCTATATTATCTTATCCTCTATACTATCCTGTACTCTATCCTATCCTATCCTCCATCCTGTCCTATCCTCTATCCTATCCTATTCTGTATATTATCTTATCCTCTATACTATCCTGTACTCTATCCTATCCTATCCTCTATCGTATCTTATCCTCTACCCTATCCTATCCTCTATCCTATCCTATCCTCTGTCCTATCCTATCCTCTATCCTATCCTATCCTCTATCCTATCCTATCCTCTATCCTATCATATCCTCTATCCTATCCAATCCCCTATCCTATCGTCTATCCTATCCTATCCTCTAACCTATCCTATCCTCTATCCTATCCTATCCTGTATCGTATCGTATCCTCTATGCCATCCAATTCTCTATCCTACCCTCTATCCTATCCTATCCTCTATCGTATCGTATCCTCTATCCCATCCAATCCTCTATCCTATCATCTATCCTATCCTATGCTCAATCCTATCCTATCCTCTATCCTATTCTATTCTCTATACTATTCTATCCTCTATCCTATCCTATCCTCTATTATATCCTATCCTCTATCCTATCCTATCCTCTATCCTATCCTATACTCAATCCTATCCTATCCTCTATCCTATTCTATCATCTATCCTATCCTATCCTCTGTCCTATTCCATCCTCTATCCTATCCTATCCTCTATCGTATCTTATCCTCTATCCCATCCAATTCTCTATCCTATCCTCTATCCTATTCTATTCTCTGTACTATCCTATCCTCTATCCTATCCTATCCTCTATCGTATTCTATTCTCTATCCTATCCTATACTCTATCCTATCCTATCCTCCATCCTATCCTATCCTATCCTCTATCCTATCCTATCCTCTATCCTGTCCTATCCTCTATCCTATCCTATCCTCTATCCTAGCTTATCATATCCTCTATCCTATCCTATCCTCTATCCTATCCTATCCTCTATCCTATACTATCCTCTATAATATCGTATCCTCCGTCCTATAATATCATATATCCTATCCTATCCTCTATCCTATCCTATCCTCTATCCTATCCTATCCTCTAACCTATCCTATCCTCTATCCTATCCTATCCTCTATCCTATCCTATCCTCTATCCTATCCTATCCTATCCTATCCTCTATCCCATAATATCCTCAATCCTATTCAATTCTCTATCCTACCCTCTATCCTATCCTATCCTCTATCGTATCGTATCCTCTATCCTATCCAATCCTCTATCCTATCATCTATCCTATCCTATCCTCAATCCTATCCTATCCTCTATCCTATTCAATCCTCTATCCTATCCTATCCTCTGTCCTATCCCATCCTCTATCCTATCCTATCCTCTATCGTATCGTATCCTCTATCCCATCCAATTCTCTATCCTACCCTCTATCCTAGCCTATCATCTATCGTATCCTATCCTCTATCCTATCCAATCCTCTATCGTATCCTATCCTCTATCCTATCCAATCCTCTATCCTATCATCTATCCTATCCTATCCTCAATCCTATCCTATCCTCTATTCTATTCTATTCTCTATACTATCCTATCCTCTATCCTATCCTATCCTCTATCCTGTCCTATCCTCTAACCTATTATATTCTCTATATTATCTTATCCTCTATACTATCCTGTACTCTATCCTATCCTATCCTCTATCCTATCCTCTCCTCTATCCTATCCTATCCTCTGTCCTATCCTATCCTCTGCCCTATCCTATCCTCTATCCTATTCTATTCTCTATACTATCCTATCCTCTATCCTATCCCATCCTCTATCCTATCCTATCCTCTATCATGTCCTATCATCTATCCTATCCTATTCTCTATATTATCTTATCCTCTATACTATCCTGTACTCTATTCTATCCTATCCTCTATCTTATCCTATCCTCTACCCTATCCTATCCTCTATCTTATCCTATTCTCTACCCTATCCTATCCTCTATAATATCGTATCCTTCATCCTATAATATCATATATCCTATCTTATCCTCTATCCTATCCTATCCTATCCTATCCTCTATCCCATATCATCCTCAATCCTATTCAATTCTCTATCCTACCCTCTATCCTATCCTATCCTCTATCCTGTCCTATCCTCTATCCTATCCTATTCTCTATATTATCTTATCCTCTATACTATCCTGTACTCTATCCTATCCTATCCTCCATCCTGTCCTATCCTCTATCCTATCCTATTCTCTATATTATCTTATCCTCTATACTATCCTGTACTCTATCCTATCCTATCCTCTATCGTATCTTATGCTCTACCCTATCCTATCCTCTATCCTATCCTATCCTCTGTCCTATCCTATCCTCTATCCTATTCTATTCTCTATACTATCCTATCCTCTATCCTATCCCATCCTCTATCCTATCCTATCCTCTATCATGTCCTATCATCTATCCTATCCTATTCTCTATATTATCTTATCCTCTATACTATCCTGTACTCTATTCTATCCTATCCTCTATCTTATCCTATCCTCTACCCTATCCTATCCTCTATCTTATCCTATTCTCTACCCTATCCTATCCTCTATAATATCGTATCCTTCATCCTATAATATCATATATCCTATCTTATCCTCTATCCTATCCTATCCTATCCTATCCTCTATCCCATATCATCCTCAATCCTATTCAATTCTCTATCCTACCCTCTATCCTATCCTATCCTCTATCCTGTCCTATCCTCTATCCTATCCTATTCTCTATATTATCTTATCCTCTATACTATCCTGTACTCTATCCTATCCTATCCTCCATCCTGTCCTATCCTCTATCCTATCCTATTCTCTATATTATCTTATCCTCTATACTATCCTGTACTCTATCCTATCCTATCCTCTATCGTATCTTATCCTCTACCCTATCCTATCCTCTATCCTATCCTATCCTCTGTCCTATCCTATCCTCTATCCTATCCTATCCTCTGTCCTATCCTATCCTCTATCCTATCATATCCTCTATCCTATCCAATCCCCTATCCTATCGTCTATCCTATCCTATCCTCTATCCTATCCTATCCTCTATCCTATCCTATCCTGTATCGTGTCGTATCCTCTATGCCATCCAATTCTCTATCCTACCCTCTATCGTATTCTATCCTCTATCGTATCGTATCCTCTATCCCATCCAATCCTCTATCCTATCATCTATCCTATCCTATCCTCAATCCTATCCTATCCTCTATCCTATTCTATTCTCTATACTATCCTATCTTCTATCCTATCCTATCCTCTATCGTATTCTATTCTCTATCCTATCCTATCCTCCATCCTATCCTATCCTCTATCCTGTCCTATCCTCTATCCTATCCTATTCTCTATATTATCTTATCCTCTATACTATCCTGTACTCTATCCTATCCTATCCTCTATCGTATCTTATCCTCTACCCTATCCTATCCTCTATCCTATCCTATCCTCTGTCCTATCCTATCCTCTATCCTATCCTATCCTCTGTCCTATCCTATCCTCTATCCTATCATATCCTCTATCCTATCCAATCCCCTATCCTATCGTCTATCCTATCCTATCATCTATCCTATCCAATCCCCCATCCTATCGTCTATCCTATCCTATCCTCCATCCCATAATATCATATACCCTATCCTATCCTCTATCGTATCGTATCCTCTATCCTATTCAATTCTCTATCCTACCGTCTATCCTAGCATATCCTCTATCGTATGGTATCCTCTGTCCTATCCTATCCTCTATCCTATCCTATCCTCTATCCTATCCTATCCTCTATCCTATCATATCCTCTATCCTATCCAATCCCCTATCCTATCGTCTATCCTATCCTATCCTCTATAATATCCTATCCTCTATCCTATCCTATCCTCTATCGTATCGTATCCTCTATGCCATCCAATTCTCTATTCTACCCTCTATCCTATCCGATCCTCTATCGTATCGTATCCTCTATCCCATCCAATCCTCTATCCTATCATCTATCCTATCCTATCCTCAATCCTATCCTATCCTCTATCCTATTCTATTCTCTATACTATCCTATCCTCTATCCTATCCTATCCTCTATCGTATTCTATTCTCTATCCTATCCTATACTCTATCCTATCCTATCCTCTATCCTATCCTATCCTTTATCCTCTCCTATCCTCTATCCTATCCTATTCTCTATATTATCTTATCCTCTATAATATCCTGTACTCTATTCTATCCTATCCTCTATACTATCCTATCCTATCCTATTCTCTATCCCATAATATCCTCAATCCTATCCAATCCTCTATCCTATCCTCCATCCTATCCTCTATCCTATCCGATCCTCTATCCTATCCTATTCTCTATCCTATCCTATCCTCAATCCTATGCTATCCTCAATCCTATCCTATCCTCTATCCTATCCTATCCTCTATCCTAGCCTATCCTCTATCCTGTCCTATCCTCTATCCTATCATATCCTCTATCCTATCCTATCCTCTATCCTATCCTATCCTATCCTATCCTCTATCCCATAATATCCTCAATCCTATCCAATCCTCTATCCTATCCTCTATCCTATCCTATCCTCTATCCTATCCTATCCTCAATCCTATCCTATCCTCTATCCTAGCTTATCATATCCTCTATCCTATGCTATCCTCTATCCTATCCTCTACCCTATCCTATCCTCTATCCTGTCCTATCCTCTATCCTATCCTATTCTCTATATTATCTTATCCTCTATACTATCCTGTACTCTATCCTATCCTATCCGCCATCCTGTCCTATCCTCTATCCTATCCTATTCTCTATATTATCTTATCCTCTATACTATCCTGTACTCTATCCTATCCTATCCGCCATCCTGTCCTATCCTCTATCCTATCCTATTCTCTATATTATCTTATCCTCTATACTATCCTGTACTCTATCCTATCCTATCCTCAATCCTATCCTATCCTCTATCCTAGCCTATCATATCCTCTATCCTATCCTATCCTCTATCCTATCCAATCCTCTATCCTATCCTATCCTCTATCCTATCCTATCCTCTATCCTGTCCTATCCTCTATCCTAACCTATTCTCTATATTATCTTATCCTCAATACTATCCTGTACTCTATCCTATCCTATCCTCTATCCTGGCCTATCCTCTATCCTATCCTATTCCCTATATTACCTTATCCTCTATCCTATCCTATCCTCTATCGTATCCTATCCTCTATCCTATCCTATCCTCTATCCTGTCCTATTCTCTTTATTATCTTATCCTCTATACTATCCTGTACTCTATTCTATCCTATCCTCTATCGTATCGTATCCTTTATGCCATCCAATTCTCTATTCTACCCTCTATCCTATCCGATCCTCTATCGTATCGTATCCTCTATCCCATCCAATCCTCTATCCTATCATCTATCCTATCCTATCCTCAATCCTATCCTATCCTCTATCCTATTCTATTCTCTATACTATCCTATCCTCTATCCTATCCTATTCTATACTCTATCCTATCCTATCCTCTATTATATCCTATCCTCTATCCTATCCTATCCTCTATCCTATCCTATACTCAATCCTATCCTATCCTCTATCCTATTCTATCCTCTATCCTATCCTATCCTCTGTCCTATCCCATCCTCTATCCTATCCTATCCTCTATCGTATCTTATCCTCTATCCCATCCAATTCTCTATCCTATCCTCTATCCTATTCTATTCTCTATACTATCCTATCCTCTATCCTATCCTATCCTCTATCGTATTCTATTCTCTATCCTATCCTATACTCTATCCTATCCTATCCTCCATCCTATCCTATCCTATCCTCTATCCTATCCTATCCTCTATCCTGTCCTATCCTCTATCCTATCCTATCCTCTATCCTAGCTTATCATATCCTCTATCCTATCCTATCCTCTATCCTATCCTATCCTCTATCCTATCCTATCCTCTATCGTATCGTATCCTCTATCCTATCCAAACCTCTATCCTATCATCTATCCTATCCTATCCTCAATCCTATCCTATCCTCTATCCTATTCTATTCTCTATACTATCCTATCCTCTATCCTATCCTATCCTCTATCCTATCCTATCCTCCATCCTATCCTCCATCCTATCCTATCCTCTATCCTATCCTATCCTCTATCCTGTCCTATCCTCTATCCTATCCTATTCTCTATATTATCTTATCCTCTATACTATCCTATCCTGTATCGTGTCGTATCCTCTATGCCATCCAATTCTCTATCCTACCCTCTATCCTATCCTATCCTCTATCGTATCGTATCCTCTATCCCATCCAATCCTCTATCCTATCATCTATCCTATCCTATCCTCTATCCTATCCTATCCTCAATCCTATCCTATCCTCTTTCCTAGCTTATCATATCCTCTATCCTATCCTATCCTCTATCCTATCCTATCATCTATCCTATCCTATCCTCTATCGTATCGTATCCTCTATCCTATCCAAACCTCTATCCTATCATCTATCCTATTCTATCCTATATCCTATCCTATCCTCTATCCTATCCTATCCTCTATCCTATCCTATCCTCTATCCTGTCGTATCCTCTATCCTATCCTATCCTCTATCCTGTCCTATCCTCTATCCTATCCTATTCTCTATATAATCTTATCCTCTATACTATCCTGTACTCTATTCTATCCTATCCTCTATCTTATCCTATCCTCTACCATATCCTATCCTCTATCCTATCCTATCCTATCCTATCCTCTATCCCATAATATCCTCAATCCTATTCAATTCTCTATCCTACCCTCTATCCTATCCTATCCTCTATCGTATCTTATCCTCTATCCCATCCAATTCTCTATCCTACCCTCTATCCTATCCTATCCTCTATCCTATCCTATCCTCTATCCTATCCTATCCTCTATCCTATCCTATCCTCAATCCTATCCTATCCTCTTTCCTAGCTTATCATATCCTCTATCCTATCCTATCCTCTATCCTATCCTATCATCTATCCTATCCTATCCTCTATCGTATCGTATCCTCTATCCTATCCAAACCTCTATCCTATCATCTATCCTATTCTATCCTATATCCTATCCTATCCTCTATCCTATCCTATCCTGTATCGTGTCGTATCCTCTATGCCATCCAATTCTCTATCCTACCCTCTATCCTATCCTATCCTCTATCGTATCGTATCCTCTATCCCATCCAATCCTCTATCCTATCATCTATCCTATCCTATCCTCAATCCTATCCTATCCTCTATCCTAGTCTATTATCTATACTATCCTATCCTCTATCCTATCCTATCCTCTATCCTATCCTATCCTATCCTATCCTCTATCCCATAATATCCTCAATCCTATTCAATTCTCTATCCTACCCTCTATCCTATCCTATCCTCTATCGTATCGTATCCTCTATCCTATCCAATCCTCTATCCTATCATCTAGCCTATCCTATCCTCAATCCTATCCTATCCTCTATCCTATTCACTTCCTCTATCCTATCCTATCCTCTGTCCTATCCCATCCTCTATCCTATCCTATCCTCTATCGTATCGTATCCTCTATCCCATCCAATTCTCTATCCTACCCTCTATCCTATCCTATCATCTATCGTATCCTATCCTCTATCCTATCCAATCCTCTATCGTATCCTATCCTCTATCCTATCCAATCCTCTATCCTATCATCTATCCTATCCTATCCTCAATCCTATCCTATCCTCTATTCTATTCTATTCTCTATACTATCCTATCCTCTATCCTATCCTATCCTCTATCCTGTCCTATCCTCTAACCTATTATATTCTCTATATTATCTTATCCTCTATACTATCCTGTACTATATCCTATCCTATCCTCTATCCTATCCTCTCCTCTATCCTATCCTATCCTCTGTCCTATCCTATCCTCTGTCCTATCCTATCCTCTATCCTATTCTATTCTCCATACTATCCTATCCTCTATCCTATCCCATCCTCTATCCTATCCTATCCTCTATCATGTCCTATCATCTATCCTATCCTATTCTCTATATTATCATATCCTCTATACTATCCTGTACTCTATTCTATCCTATCCTCTATCTTATCCTATCCTCTACCCTATCCTATCCTCTATCTTATCCTATTCTCTACCCTATCCTATCCTCTATAATATTGTATCCTCCATCCTATAATATCATATATCCTATCTTATCCTCTATCTTATCCTATCCTATCCTATCCTCTATCCCATATCATCCTCAATCCTATTCAATTCTCTATCCTACCCTCTATCCCATCCTATCCTCTATCGTATCGTATCCTCTATCCTATCCAATCCTCTATCTTATCATCTATCCTATCCTATCCTCAATCCTATCCTATCCTCTATCCTATTCTATCCTCTATCCTATCCTATCCTCTGTCCTATCCCATCCTCTATCCTATCCTATCCTCTATCGTATCGTATCCTCTATCCTTATCCAATTCTCTATCCTACCCTCTATCCTATCTTATCCTCTATCGTATCGTATCCTCTATATTATCCAATCCTCTATCCTATCATCTATCCTATCCTATCCTCTATCCTATCCTATCCTCTATCCTATCCTATCCTCTATCCTGTCCTATCCTCTATCCTATCCTATTCTCTATATTATCTTATCCTCTATACTATCCTGTACTCTATTCTATCCTATCCTCAATCCTATCCTATCCTCTATCCTAGCTTATCATATCCTCTATCCTATCCTATCCTCTATCCTATCCTATCCTATCCTATCCTCTATCCCATAATATCCTCAATCCTATCCAATCCTCTATCCTATCCTCTATCCTATCCTATCCTCTATCCTATCCTATCCTCTATCCTATCCTATCCTCAATCCTATCCTATCCTCTTTCCTAGCTTATCATATCCTCTATCCTATCCTATCCTCTATCCTATCCTATCATCTATCCTATCCTATCCTCTATCGTATCGTATCCTCTATCCTATCCAAACCTCTATCCTATCATCTATCCTATTCTATCCTATATCCTATCCTATCCTCTATCCTATCCTATCCTCTATCCTATCCTATCCTCTATCCTGTCGTATCCTCTATCCTATCCTATCCTCTATCCTGTCCTATCCTCTATCCTATCCTATTCTCTATATAATCTTATCCTCTATACTATCCTGTACTCTATTCTATCCTATCCTCTATCTTATCCTATCCTCTACCATATCCTATCCTCTATCCTATCCTATCCTATCCTATCCTCTATCCCATAATATCCTCAATCCTATTCAATTCTCTATCCTACCCTCTATCCTATCCTATCCTCTATCGTATCTTATCCTCTATCCCATCCAATTCTCTATCCTACCCTCTATCCTATCCTATCCTCTATCCTATCCTATCCTCTATCCTATCCTATCCTCTATCCTATCCTATCCTCAATCCTATCCTATCCTCTTTCCTAGCTTATCATATCCTCTATCCTATCCTATCCTCTATCCTATCCTATCATCTATCCTATCCTATCCTCTATCGTATCGTATCCTCTATCCTATCCAAACCTCTATCCTATCATCTATCCTATTCTATCCTATATCCTATCCTATCCTCTATCCTATCCTATCCTCTATCCTATCCTATCCTCTATCCTGTCGTATCCTCTATCCTATCCTATCCTCTATCCTGTCCTATCCTCTATCCTATCCTATTCTCTATATAATCTTATCCTCTATACTATCCTGTACTCTATTCTATCCTATCCTCTATCTTATCCTATCCTCTACCATATCCTATCCTCTATCCTATCCTATCCTATCCTATCCTCTATCCCATAATATCCTCAATCCTATTCAATTCTCTATCCTACCCTCTATCCTATCCTATCCTCTATCGTATCTTATCCTCTATCCCGTCCAATTCTCTATCCTACCCTCTATCCAATCTTATCCTCTATCGTATCGTATCCTCTATCCTATCCAATCCTCTATCCTATCATCTATCCTATTCTATCCTATATCCTATCCTATCCTCTATCCTATCCTATCCTCTATCCTATCCTATCCTCTATCCTGTCCTATCCTCTATCCTATCCTATTCTCTATATTATCTTATCCTCTATACTATCCTGTGCTCTATTCTATCCTATCCTCTATCTTATCCTATCATCTAGCCTATCCTATCCTCTATCCTATCCTATCCTATCCTATCCTCTATCCTATAATATCCTCAATCCTATTCAATTCTCTATCCTACCCTCTATCCTATCCTATCCTCTATCGTATCGTATCCTCTATCCTATCCAATCCTCTATCCTATCATCTATCCTATCCTATCCTCTATCCTATCCTATTCTATACTCTATCCTATCCTATCCTCTATTATATCCTATCCTCTATCCTATCCTATCCTCTATCCTATCCTATACTCAATCCTATCCTATCCTCTATCCTATTCTATCCTCTATCCTATCCTATCCTCTGTCCTATCCCATCCTCTATCCTATCCTATCCTCTATCGTATCTTATCCTCTATCCCATCCAATTCTCTATCCTATCCTCTATCCTATTCTATTCTCTATACTATCCTATCCTCTATCCTATCCTATCCTCTATCGTATTCTATTCTCTATCCTATCCTATACTCTATCCTATCCTATCCTCCATCCTATCCTATCCTATCCTCTATCCTATCCTATCCTCTATCCTGTCCTATCCTCTATCCTATCCTATCCTCTATCCTAGCTTATCATATCCTCTATCCTATCCTATCCTCTATCCTATCCTATCCTCTATCCTATCCTATCCTCTATCGTATCGTATCCTCTATCCTATCCAAACCTCTATCCTATCATCTATCCTATCCTATCCTCAATCCTATCCTATCCTCTATCCTATTCTATTCTCTATACTATCCTATCCTCTATCCTATCCTATCCTCTATCCTATCCTATCCTCCATCCTATCCTCCATCCTATCCTATCCTCTATCCTATCCTATCCTCTATCCTGTCCTATCCTCTATCCTATCCTATTCTCTATATTATCTTATCCTCTATACTATCCTGTACTCTATCCTATCCTATCCTCCATCCTGTCCTATCCTCTATCCTATCCTATTCTCTATATTATCTTATCCTCTATACTATCCTGTACTCTATCCTATCCTATCCTCTATCGTATCTTATCCTCTACCCTATCCTATCCTCTATCCTATCCTATCCTCTGTCCTATCCTATCCTCTATCCTATCCTATCCTCTATCCTATCCTATCCTCTATCCTATCATATCCTCTATCCTATCCAATCCCCTATCCTATCGTCTATCCTATCCTATCCTCTATCCTATCCTATCCTCTATCCTATCCTATCCTCTATCCTATCCTATCCTGTATCGTGTCGTATCCTCTATGCCATCCAATTCTCTATCCTACCCTCTATCCTATCCTATCCTCTATCGTATCGTATCCTCTATCCCATCCAATCCTCTATCCTATCATCTATCCTATCCTATCCTCAATCCTATCCTATCCTCTATCCTAGTCTATTATCTATACTATCCTATCCTCTATCCTATCCTATCCTCTATCGTATTCTATTCTCTATCCTATCCTATCCTCCATCCTATCCTATCCTCTATCCTGTCCTATCCTCTATCCTATCCTATTCTCTATATTATCTTATCCTCTATACTATCCTGTACTCTATCCTATCCTATCGTCTATCCTATCCTCTCCTCTATCCTATCCTATCCTCTGTCCTATCCTATCCTCTGTCCTGTCCTATCCTCTATCCTATCATATCCTCTATCCTATCCCCATCCTATCGTCTATCCTATCCTATCCTCCATCCCATAATATCATATACCCTATCCTATCCTCTATCGTATCGTATCCTCTATCCTATCGAATTCTCTATCCTACCGTCTATCCTAGCATATCCTCTATCGTATGGTATCCTCTGTCCTATCCTATCCTCTATCCTATCCTATCCTCTATCCTATCCTATCCTCTATCCTGTCGTATCCTCTATCCTATCCTATCCTCTATCCTGTCCTATCCTCTATCCTATCCTATTCTCTATATAATCTTATCCTCTATACTATCCTGTACTCTATTCTATCCTATCCTCTATCTTATCCTATCCTCTACCATATCCTATCCTCTATCCTATCCTATCCTATCCTATCCTCTATCCCATAATATCCTCAATCCTATTCAATTCTCTATCCTACCCTCTATCCTATCCTATCCTCTATCGTATCTTATCCTCTATCCCGTCCAATTCTCTATCCTACCCTCTATCCAATCTTATCCTCTATCGTATCGTATCCTCTATCCTATCCAATCCTCTATCCTATCATCTATCCTATTCTATCCTATATCCTATCCTATCCTCTATCCTATCCTATCCTCTATCCTATCCTATCCTCTATCCTGTCCTATCCTCTATCCTATCCTATTCTCTATATTATCTTATCCTCTATACTATCCTGTGCTCTATTCTATCCTATCCTCTATCTTATCCTATCATCTAGCCTATCCTATCCTCTATCCTATCCTATCCTATCCTATCCTCTATCCTATAATATCCTCTATCCTATAATATCCTCAATCCTATTCAATTCTCTATCCTACCCTCTATCCTATCCTATCCTCTATCGTATCGTATCCTCTATCCTATCCAATCCTCTATCCTATCATCTATCCTATCCTATCCTCTATCCTATCCTATTCTATACTCTATCCTATCCTATCCTCTATTATATCCTATCCTCTATCCTATCCTATCCTCTATCCTATCCTATACTCAATCCTATCCTATCCTCTATCCTATTCTATCCTCTATCCTATCCTATCCTCTGTCCTATCCCATCCTCTATCCTATCCTATCCTCTATCGTATCTTGTCCTCTATCCCATCCAATTCTCTATCCTATCCTCTATCCTATTCTATTCTCTATACTATCCTATCCTCTATCCTATCCTATCCTCTATCCTATTCTATTCTCTATACTATCCTATCCTCTATCCTATCCTATCCTCTATCCTATCCTATCCTCTATCCTGTCCTATCCTCTATCCTATCCTATTCTCTATATTATCTTATCCTCTATACTGTCCTGTACTCCATTCTATCCTATCCTCTATCTTATCCTATTTTTTTTTTTTCCGAGGAGGTAATCTCGTTACGGATACCCGAACCCCCCCGGGGGGGGGTGGTCCGGGTTATGTGGGACTCCTCGGCTGGTTGGTGCAACGCCGAGTATACCCACTAACTCCTCCCCGTCCGTCCCTAGACTCCTGGGGGCACCCGTGCTCTGCGCGCGCATGTCAATCCGGTGTGCCCCCGCCTTAGCATACCACCCAGGGGGGGACGCGGCCCCCTCCCGTACCTACTCTATCCGAAGGCACCACGCAACGGACGACGTGGCGCCTTCCCCCCTGTTAGGCCGCCCGATGAGCATCCGAGCCCCCGCTCGAGATGCCCGGCGGCCTCCGGGGACGCCGTTGGTGACCGAGTGTAAGGGGATATCCGATCCCCCGCCTCGAGATCATCAAGGGCGTCCCCGCTCGCGTCAGAGGTGTCGCAACGGGGGTACGCCCCCGGGGCGTACCCTGCGCCGCCTCCCCCCCCCTTCGGCCGGGATCGTGAATACGCTCCCGATCCCGTTCCGCAGCCTCCTTCCGCAGCATAACCCGCTCACAGAAGGAAGCGAACCCCCTCCACGCCTCCTCGCCACCGGCTGCCGCAGCGACGACAGCCGGGAGCGAGAGGTCGTGGCCCACCGCGCGCCGCAGGGCACGGCGCTCTCCCCCCCATGCCGGACACTCCTCCAGAGTGTGTTGCGCCGTGTCCCGCGGCTCGCCGCAGTGGTGACACGCCTCCTCGGTCTCCCTCCCGATGCGACGCTCATCACCTGCGTCACACGGTAGGAGACCCTATGCCCCATCCATCCCCTGTTCCATTGATCGAACACCGGGAGGATGGCCCGAACGGCCCGCCTCTCGCCCTCCCTCGTCCCGGGAAGGCTATCGCGCCACTCCCGGGCTGCGTGCCGCCGAGCATGTCGCCTGAGCTCATCCACCATGAGCCGCGCCTGATCCGGGGCCACCCCCCGAAGCCGGAGTTCCCTGGAGTGCGTATGCACATCCGCCAACACGCGGGCCTCCAGCTCGAGGGGGATCAGCCCCGACATCACCATCGCCGTCGCGTATGAAATGGTGCGGTACCCCCGCACGATGCCTATGGCCAGCCTGCGCTCGATGCGACGCAGCAGCGACCGTGTGCCGCCACTGCGCCCCCTAGCCAAGACATCGCGCGCCCACACAGGGGCTCCGTACAGGACCAAAACTCGCACCACCACCGCGAACAGACGACGCACCCGTCCACAGGGTCCCCCGAGATTCGGGAGAAGGCGACCGAGCGCAGCGGTCGCCCTCTCCGCCCGGGGCGCCAGCGACTCAAGGTGGCGGTCAAAACGCCACCGGCCGTCAAGCTCGAGTCCCAGGTACCGCATCTGGGACCCGACCTTGACCATCCCCTCCCCCACGCAGATCCTGCACTGGGGAGGCGCCGCCAACCGGGCCGAGCGGAGAAACCACATGGCCCTGGTTTTCTCGACGGACACCTCTAGGCCCAGCGACCGGATCGCGCGCACCGCGCGCCACGCGCCGCGCTCCGCCAGGCAGATGGCCTCCTTCGCATACCTCCCGGTGGCCAATACCAGCGTGTCGTCGGCGTAACACGTCAGGCTGACCCCGGGAGGCATCTCCTCCCGCAGGACGCGATCGTACGCAAGATTCCACAGCAACGGGCCCAACACCGAGCCCTGCGGAACCCCGCGCACGACGCCCCTGCGCACCATCCCGTACCGGCCGGGATACTCTATACCCCTGTCGGAGAGATAGCTCCCGATCACCCTTCTGAGATACAGAGGCACCCGGTGGAAGACCAGGGCCTCCATTATCCGATCCCAGGGGACGGTGTTGAACGCGTTAGCGATATCCAAGGATATCGCCAACGCAACACCGCCCCCCCTCGTACAGGCCTCCGAGAGAGCCCTCACCCGCCGAATAGCGTCGACGGTGGAGAGACCCTCCCGGAAGCCGAATTGAACCCCGCTCAGATCGGGGACCCCTCCCGCCGACAGGTGCCGGACGAGGCGTCCAACGAGTACGCGCTCGAACAACTTCCCCGCCTCGTCCAGCAGACAAATTGGCCGGTACCCTGAGGGCGAGTCCCGGGACTTGCCCCCCTTCGGAAGGAGGACCAACCTGCCCGACTTCCACTCCGTGGGGAACACCCCCTCCCTCAGACAGCCGTTATACAGCTGCCGGAGTTCGGCGGCGAGTCCCCCCTCCAGGGCCAAGACCAACGCGCGGCCCGGCACCCCGTCCGGGCCCGGGGCCTTGCGGCCCACCCGCCGCGCCCTGGCCATCGCCTCACCCAGCTCGCCGGCCGACACCTCCCACTCTGCGGACCAGGAGAGAGGCTCCTGTTCCCAATGGGAGCGGCGCAGTTGTCCCCCCTCTCGCGGGAAGAGGGACGCCACCACTCCCTCGAGCAGGTGGGGGTCCATCGACTCCGTCACCGGAGGCGCCCACGCGCGCAGCTTGTTCATGACAAGCTTGTACGGGCGCCCCCATGGATCGGAGTCCACCGTGCCGACGAGCTCCGACCACGCGTCGGCCTTGGCCCGCGCGATAGCCCTGCGGAGAACCCCGAGCGCGGCTCGGTACTCCCCGCCGAGCCTCGCCGTCGCCTCCTCGTCGTCGCGCCTCCTACGCGCTCGGCCGTACCGACGCCGCGCGGCATTGCAGGCACGCCGGAGCTCCGCAATGCCGGCGGACCACCAGTACGCCGCCCTCCTGGGGGCGAACCGGCTGCGGGGCATGGCGGTGTCGCACACCGCCGTCATTACCTCCCGCAGCCGCCTCGCCCCTTGCGCAGGCGCCAGCTCGGACAGGGCCGGCCCCGTCCATGTCGCCGCGGCTACCGCGGCCCCGAACGCGTCCGCGTCCAGCCGCTTCAAGGCCCATCGCGGCCGTCGGTCCCCCCGGCCCGGCCGGGAATCCCGCGCGTGGAGGGTGGGCCACACGTCCATGACGATGGGCGTATGGTCTGACGCAATCTCTATCTCCTCGGCCACCCTCCATCCCGACACCCGGCGCACGGCCGAGGGAGTCCCCCATGTCAGGTCGACAATCGAGACCCCCTGCGGACGCACTGTTGATTAACCGGGGATCCACGCCGGCCGCCCAGGTTAACACCTCGCTACCCCTAGTGGTCGTCCTGGGACTCCCCCACGATACCGCGTGGGCATTGAAGTCTCCCAAAACGAGAACCGGGCGGGCGCTGCACCGCGCGATGCAGCTGTTCAGCCCGCCCAGGAACCCCCGAAATTGATCGAGGCCACAGCTCGGCGAGATGTAGATCCCGACAACCGCGATGTCCCCCCATTGCACCGCCACGAATCCCTCGCCCCGCTCCAGAAGGGAGACCGACGGGGACCCGGGGCGGCTTCCCGCCACTATTACTACGGAGCCGATCTCGTCCCCCACCCAGAAGGGGTGTTCGGGGATTGCGTACGGCTCCGCCGCAACTGCCAGCCCAGCCCCCCACTCGCGCACGGCTTGGACAAACAGGTCCTGTGCCGCGCGCGAGTGGTTGAGGTTCGCCTGCAGAACCGGAGTAGGATTAAAAGTACCTACTCTAACATGGGCTCTGCAGAGTCCCCTCCCTGGGAGGTCCGGGCCCCCGGCGCCGTCTGCGGCCGCTGCGCGGATGCAGCCCCAGACGCGCCCTTCTCTTTCGTCGCCGCGCGGCCCCTCTTGGGAGCCGGGGCACACGCTTTGGCCCCGAATCTATGGCCCGATGGTCTCCCCAGGTCCGCGCAGAGCGGACACCTGGGGGCGGCCTTACAGGCCGAAGCCCGGTGCTCCGCCGCCCCGCAGCGGTAGCACATCGCGCCTCTGTCGACCGCGCTCTTGCATGTCGCCCGCGTGTGCCCCGTCTCCAAACAACGGAAGCATTGGAGGGGCCGCTCCCTCAGCGCCTCGACGCGGGCCGAGGACCAGCCGACCAGCAGCCGGCCTCCCGCCAACACTTTCTTGACGGCCGCGAGGGGGCCCTGGGCCCAACAGGAGCCCAGCGCCTGCTCCGAGGCGGGTCTGCGGATCTCGCCGACCCGGAACTCCGCCGCGGAACACCCCCCCGCCGCCGCCAGCGCCGCCGCTACATCCCCGGGCGACACCGAGTCGTCCAGGCCCGCCACGCGCACCTCGCCGCGCTTGACCGCCTGGGAGACCTTAACCCCGGTCCCCCCAAGCGCCTCGGCGATCCTCCCGGAGAGGGCCCGTGCCTTCTCCTGGCACCCCGTGCCCCTGACCTCCAGGAGGATCCCGCCGGTTTTCGACCGCCTGGGAAGCACCCCCGACTCGATCCCGATAGCCTTGAGGTCCACCCTCTCTTTTGCCCTGGCCATCACCTCCGAATAAGTGAGCTTGCAGCTCTCGGGGATGGTGATGGCCACTGCTCCCGTTCTGGGGGTGCGTCCCAGGCCACCGTCCCTCCCGGCGGCGGGCTTCGCCGCGCTCGCGCCGCCCTCGGCTCCCTCGCAGCCTGCAGCCGTGAAGCGGCGGCAGCTGCCTCGGCCGCGGCTGCTCTCGCCGCAGCCTCCTCCGCGGCCATCTTCTTCTTGGCCCTCTTCGCCGCCTTGCTCGTCACCTCCATCCACGAGGCCGGGACGACCGGTGGCGGAATGATAACGGGGGGCACCACCCTCACGTTGGACACGACCACCGGTCCAGTCCCCTTGGTGACAGACGTCGCCGGCAGAGAAGCCACCGGCGTCGCCTCGCGCGCCGATTTACCCTCCGCCCGGAGGGCCGGGGCCAACCCGGCCAGAATCGTCCGGAACCGCTCCTCCATCCGGGCCTCTAGCTCCCGGTTCCTGGCCGTTATCAGCGCGCCGACCCGGAGAAGCAGGGCTTCGGAGTCCAAAACTCCCGCTCCCTCCCCCGACGGTCCCATCGCCTCCATCCCCCGCGTACGGACCCCCGCTGTCGAGGAGGCGGGGGGCGCTTCCCCTATTGGCGCATGTCCCGCCCGGCGACCGCTGTCGGTGTTCGCCCGCCGCCCGGCCTCCATTGACCGGAGCCTCGCCCGGAGGTCACCCGCCTCCTTCGCGAGGGCCGCGTTCTGCTCGCGGAGGCGGGCCACCTCCTGGCTACCCTGCCACGCCATCCCGGTAAAGCACCGCTGCATCAAGGTGGTGCAGTGGGCCCTGGCGACTGCAGAACAATCCCGCAAGTCTTTAGCCAGGTCCCCCTTGAGGCCCTTTGAGACGGTGGAGACTCTCTCCACCCTCAACATCGCCTCCTCCACCTCCCCTACTAGCTGCGCTGTCGGCATCCTCCCACCCAGCTCGATGAGGTCATCCACCCTCCTCGTCTGACTCCTCTCGGCGCGGCCGCCGAGGGCCAGATCCATGGTGGGCGTCCCCGACGAGCCCTCCCCGGGGTCCGTCCGCGACGCCGACCCGCCGCGGGTGTGCTGCCCCCCCTCTAACCGGGCACGCTTGGGGTCAGAGACCCCAGATGTCGCGCCCCGCTTCTCCGCGCCCCCGCGCGTCACGATCGAGCCGACGGAGCTCGAGATGGAGATGATTGTTTCATCCCCATCCGAGTCCTCGTCCGCGATGACCACGACCGCGTCCTCCCCGGCAGTAATCGTTGCCATCCCCTCCCCGTCAGTGACCGCTGCCGTCTCTTCCCCCGCCGCAGCTGCTGCCGTATCGGCAGCCTCCCCCACAACATCAAGGTTTTTATTATACGATTCCATATCTGGTCCCACGAGATTGGCAGGAAAAAACACGTCCGCCCGGGCAGAGCCTCCTTGCCCGGGTAAGGCTAATTTCAACTGGAGTTCGCCAGGTATCCAGAGATGGTGCGCTAGTGGCTGATGTACCCCACCAGCCGCGCCCTGTAGCCAGGGCGTACCCTCTCACCGCGCACCTAAGCTTAGGGCATTAGGGATTTTTATAGAGGTTATCATGCTCGCGGCCCGGCCGATTAAGGCAAGACCACCGTTCCGGTAAAACATGACCACCGGTTTACGGCAAGGGCCCTGCGGCGACCTCCCCGGTCGTTATCGCAGGACCCATTCCGCGGTTTTTTATCCCTCCGTGTGAGCCTTACCGGCAAGGGAGGCCCTGCCAGGATCCGAAGATCCCGCCGGCATCGCCTCATACATCATTGGGACTACTTTCCGCGGAATACCCCTCGCTCCGTTAGCAACACACAACTATGTGTGTTCCCAGGGACCACCACGAGGAGGTGGAGCGTAGAGGATTTTAGGGATATGACCGCCACCACTGTGGCATACCTAGTAGTGGATCCGAGTCACCACTACTAAGCCCATATCCCCTCGGTCCCCATCCTCTATCTTATCCTATCCTCTACCCTATCCTATCCTCTATCCTATCCTATCCTCAATCCTATCCTATCCTCTATCCTATTCTATTCTCTATACTATCCTATCCTCAATCTTATCCTATCCTCTAAACTATCCTATCCTCTATCCTGTCCTATCCTCTGTCCTAAACTATCCTCTATCCTGTCCTATCCTCAATCCTATCCTATACTCTATCCTATCATTTCCACTATCCTATCCTATTCCTTATCCTATCCTATCCTCTATCGTATCGTATCCTCTATCCTATCCTCTATCCTATCCTATCCTCTATCCTATCCTATTCTCTATCCTACCCTATCCTCAATCCTATGCTATCCTCAATCCTATCCTATCCTCTATCCTATCATATCCTCTATCCAATCCTATCCTCTATCCTATCCTATCCTCTGCCCTATCCTATCCTCTATCCTATCCTATCCTCTATCGTATCGTATCCTCTATCCTGTCCAATTCTCTATCCTACCCTATATCCTATCCTACCCTCTATCCTATACTATCCTCTATAATATCGTATTCTCCATCCTATAATATCGTATATCCTATCCTATCCTCTATCCTATCCTATCCTCTATCCTATCCTATCCTCTATCCTATCCTATCCTCAATCCTATCCTATCCTCTACCCTATCCTATCATCTATCCTGTCCTATCCTCAATCCTATCCTATACTCTATCGTATCGTGTCCTCTATCCTCTCCAATCCTCTATCCTATCATCTATCCTATCCTATCCTCAATCCTATCCTGTCCTCTATCCTATTCTATTCTCTATACTATCCTATCCTCAATCCTATCCTATCCTCTAAACTATCCTATCCTCTATCCTGTCCTATCCTCTGTCCTATCCCATCCTCTATCCTATCCTATCCTCTATCGTATCGTATCCTCTATCCTTATCCAATTCTCTATCCTACCCTCTATCCTATCTTATCCTCTATCGTATCGTATCCTCTATCCTATCCTCTATCCTGTACTATCCTCTATCCTATCCTATTCTCTATATTATCTTATCCTCTATACTATCCTGTTCTCCATTCTATCCTATCCTCTATCTTATCCTATCCTCTACCCTATCCTATCCTCTATCCTATCCTATCCTCAATCCTATCCTATCCTCTATCCTATTCTATTCTCTATACTATCCTATCCTCAATCTTATCCTATCCTCTAAACTATCCTATCCTCTATCCTGTCCTATCCTCTGTCCTATCCCAAGCTCTATCCTATCCTACCCTCTATCGTATCGTATTCTCTATCCTTATCCAATTCTCTATCCTACCCTCTATCCTATCTTATCCTCTATCGTATCGTATCCTCTATCCTATCCAATCCTCTATCCTATCATCTATCCTATCCTATCCTCTATCCTATCCTATCCTCAATCCTATCCTATCCTCTATCCTATCCTATCCTCAATGCTATCCTATCCTCTATCCTAGGCTATCATATCCTCTATCCTATCCTATTCTCTACCCTATCCTATCCTCTATAATATCGTATCCTCCATTCTATAATATCATATATCCTATCCTATCCTCTATCCTATCCTATCCTATCCTATCCTCTATCCCATAATATCCTCAATCCTATTCAATTCTCTATCCTACCCTCTATCCTATCCTATCCTCTATCGTATCGTATCCTCTATCCTATCCAATCATCTATCCTATCATCTATCCTATCCTATCCTCAATCCTATCCTATTCTATCCTCTATCCTATCCTATCCTCTATTATATCCTATCCTCTATCCTATCCTATCCTCTATCCTATCCTATCCTCTATCCTATCCTATCCTCTATCCTATCCTATCCTCTATCCTATCCTATCCTCTATCCTACCCTATCCTCTATCCTATCCTCTCCTCTATCCTATCCTATCCTATCCTATCCTCTATCCCATAATATCCTCAATCCTATTCAATTCTCTATCCTACCCTCTATCCTATCCTATCCTCTATCGTATCGTATCCTCTATCCTATCGAATCCTCTATGCTATCATCTATCCTATCCTCTCCTCTATCCTATCCTATCCTATCCTATCCTCTATCCCATAATATCCTCAATCCTATTCAATTCTCTATCCTACCCTCTATCCTATCCTATCCTCTATCGGAGCGTATCCTCTATCCTATCCAATCCTCTATCCTATCATCTATCCTATCCTATCCTCTATCCTATTCTATATTCTATACTATCCTATCCTCTATCCTATCCTATCCTCTATCGTATCGTAACCTCTATCCTGTCCTATCCTATCCTATCCTCTATCCCATAATATCCTCAATCCTATTCAATTCTCTATCCTACCCTCTATCCTATCCTATCCTCTATCGTATCGTATCCTCTATCCTATCGAATCCTCTATGCTATCATCTATCCTATCCTATCCTCAATCCTATCCTATCCTCTATCCTATTCTATCCTCTATCCTATCCTATCCTCTGTCCTATCCAATCCTCTATCCTATCCTATCCTCTATCGTATCGTATCCTCTATCCCATCCAATTCTCTATCCTACCCTCTATCCTATCTTATCCTCTATCGTATCGTATCGTATCCTCTATCCTATCCAATCCTCTATCCTATCATCTATCCTATCCTATCCTCAATCCTATCCTATCGTCTATCCTATTCTATTCTCTATACTATCCTATCCTCTATCCTTTCCCATCCTCTATCCTATCCTATCCTTTATCGTGTCCTATCATCTATCCTATCCTATTCTCTATATTATCTTATCCTCTATACTATCCTGTACTCTATTCTATCCTATCCTCTATCTTATCCTATCCTCTACCCTATCCTATCCTCTATCTTATCCTATTCTCTACCCTATCCTATCCTCTATAATATCGTATCCTCCATCCTATAATATCATATATCCTATCCTATCCTCTATCCTATCCTATCCTCTATCCCATAATATCCTGAATCCTATTCAATTCTCTATCCTACCCTCTATCCTATCCTATCCTCTATCGTATCGTATCCTCTATCCTATCCAATCCTCTATCCTATCATCTATCCTATCCTATCCTCTATCCTATCCTATCCTCTATCCTGTCCTATCCTCCATCCTATCCTATTCTCTATATTATCTTATCCTCTATACTATCCTGTACTCTATTCTATCCTATCCTCTATCTTATCCTATCCTCAATCCTATCCTATCCTCCATCGTATAATACCCTCTATCCTATCGTCTATCCTATCCTATCCTCTATCCTATCCGATCCTGAATCCTATCCTATCCTCTATCCTATCCTATCCTCTATCCTATCCAATTCTCTATCTTACCCTCTATCCTAGCCTATCCTCTATCCTATCCTATCCTCTGTCCTATCCTATCCTCTATCCTATCCTATCCTCTATCCTATGATATCCTCTATCCTATCCAATCCCTTATCCTATCGTCTATCCTATCCTATCCTCTATAATATCGTATCCTCCATCCTATAATATCATATATCCTATTCTATCCTCTATCGTATTGTGTCCTCTATCCTATTCAATTCTCTATCCTACCCTCTATCCCAGCCTATCCTCTATCGTATGGTATCCTCTATCCTATCCATTCCTCTATCGTATTCTATTCTCTATCCTATCCTATCCTCTATCCTATCCTATCCTCTATCCTATCCTATCCTCTATCCTGTCCTATCCTCTATCCTATCCTATTCTCTGTATAATCTTATCCTCTATACTATCCTGTACTCTATTCTATCCTATCCTCTATCTTATCCTATCCTCTACCATATCCTATCCTCTATGCTATCCTATCCTATCCTATCCTCTATCCCATAATATCCTCAATCCTATTCAATTCTCTATCCTACCCTCTATCCTATCCTATCCTCTATCGTATCTTATCCTCTATCCCATCCAATTCTCTATCCTACCCTCTATCCTATCTTATCCTCTATCGTATCGTATCCTCTATCCTATCCAATCCTCTATCCTATCATCTATCCTATTCTATCCTATATCCTATCCTATCCTCTATCCTATAATATCCTCAATCCTATTCAATTCTCTATCCTACCCTCTATCCTATCCTATCCTCTATCGTATCGTATCCTCTATCCTATCCAATCCTCTATCCTATCATCTATCCTATCCTATCCTCAATCCTATCCTATTCTACCCTCTATCCTATCCTATCCTCTATTATATCCTATCCTCTATCCTATCCTATCCTCTATCCTATCCTATACTCAATCCTATCCTATCCTCTATCCTATTCTATCCTCTATCCTATCCTATCCTCTGTCCTATCCCATCCTCTATCCTATCCTATCCTCTATCGTATCTTATCCTCTATCCCATCCAATTCTCTATCCTACCCTCTATCCTATCTTATCCTCTATCGTATCGTATCCTCTATCCTATCCAATCCTCTATCCTATCATCTATCCTATTCTGTCCTATATCCTATCCTATCCTCTATCCTATCCTATCCTCTATCCTATCCTATCCTCTATCCTGTCCTATCCTCTATCCTATCCTATCCTCTATCGTATCTTATCCTCTATCCCATCCAATTCTCTATCCTACCCTCTATCCTATCTTATCCTCTATCGTATCGTATCCTCTATCCTATCCAATCCTCTATCCTATCATCTATCCTATTCTATCCTATATCCTATCCTATCCTCTATCCTATCCTATCCTCTATCCTATCCTATCCTCTATCCTGTCCTATCCTCTATCCTATCCTATCCTCTATCGTGTCCTATCCTCTATCCTATCCTATTCTCTATATAATCTTATCCTCTATACTATCCTGTACTCTATTCTATCCTATCCTCTATCTTATCCTATCCTCTACCATATCCTATCCTCTATCCTATCCTATCCTATCCTATCCTCTATCCCATAATATCCTCAATCCTATTCAATTCTCTATCCTACCCTCTATCCTATCCTATCCTCTATCGTATCTTATCCTCTATCCCATCCAATTCTCTATCCTACCCTCTATCCTACCTTATCCTCTATCGTATCGTATCCTCTATCCTATCCAATCCTCTATCCTATCATCTATCCTATTCTATCCTATATCCTATCCTATCCTCTATCCTATCCTATCCTCTATCCTATCCTATCCTCTATCCTGTCCTATCCTCTATCCTATCCTATTCTCTATATTATCTTATCCTCTATACTATCCTGTGCTCTATTCTATCCTATCCTCTATCTTATCCTATCATCTAGCCTATCCTATCCTGTATCCTATCCTATCCTATCCTATCCTCTATCCTATAATATCCTCTATCCTATAATATCCTCAATCCTATTCAATTCTCTATCCTACCCTCTATCCTATCCTATCCTCTATCGTATCGTATCCTCTATCCTATCCAATCCTCTATCCTATCCTATCCTCAATCCTATCCTATTCTATCCTCTATCCTATCCTATCCTCTATTATATCCTATCCTCTATCCTATCCTATCCTCTATCCTATCCTATACTCAATCCTATCCTATCCTCTATCCTATTCTATCCTCTATCCTATCCTATCCTCTGTCCTATCCCATCCTCTATCCTATCCTATCCTCTATCGTATCTTATCCTCTATCCCATCCAATTCTCTATCCTACCCTCTATCCTATCTTATCCTCTATCGTATCGTATCCTCTATCCTATCCAATCCTCTATCCTATCATCTATCCTATTCTATCCTATATCCTATCCTATCCTCTATCCTATCCTATCCTCTATCCTATCCTATCCTCTATCCTGTCCTATCCTCTATCCTATCCTATTCTCTATACTATCTTATCCTCTATACTATCCTGTGCTCTATTCTATCCTATCCTCTATCTTATCCTATCATCTACCCTATCCTATCCTCTATCCTATCCTATCCTATCCTATCCTCTATCCTATAATATCCTCAATCCAATTCAATTCTCTATCCTACCCTCTATCCTATGCTATCCTCTATCGTATCGTATCCTCTATCCTATCCAATCCTCTATCCTATCATCTATCCTATCCTATCCTCAATCCTATCCTATTCTATCCTCTATCCTATCCTATCCTCTATTATATCCTATCCTCTACCATATCCTATCCACTATCCTATCCTATCCTATCCTATCCTCTATCCCATAATATCCTCAATCCTATTCAATTCTCTATCCTACCCTCTATCCTATCCTATCCTCTATCCTATCCAATCCTCTATCCTATCATCTATCCTATCCTATCCTCAATCCTATCCTATTCTATCCTCTATCCTATCCTATCCTCTATTATATCCTATCCCCTATCCTATAATATCCTCTATCCTATCCTATCCTCAATCCTATCCTATCCTCTATCCTATTCTATCCTCTATCCTATCCTATCCTCTGTCCTATCCCATCCTCTATCCTATCCTATCCTCTATCGTATCTTATCCTCTATCCCATCCAATTCTCTATCCTATCCTCTATGCTATCTTATCCTCTATCGTATCGTATCCTCTATCCTATCCAATCCTCTATCCTATCCTATCCTCTATCCTGTCCTATCCTCTATCCTGTCCTATCCTCTATCCTATCCTATTCTCTATATTATCTTATCCTCTATACTATCCTGTGCTCTATTCTATCCTATCCTCTATCTTCTCCTATAATCTACCCTATCCTATCCTCTATCCTATCCTATCCTATCCTATCCTCTATCCTATAATATCCTCAATCCTATTCAATTCTCTATCCTACCATCTATCCTATCCTATCCTCTATCGTATCGTATCCTCTATCCTATCCAATCCTCTATCCTATCATCTATCCTATCCTATCCTCAATCCTATCCTATCCTCTATCCTATCCTATCCTCTATCATGTCCTATCATCTATCCTATCCTATTCTCTATATTATCTTATCCTCTATACTATCCTGTACTCTATTCTATCCTATCCTCTACCCTATCCTATCCTCTATCCTATTCTATCCTCTATCCTATCCTATCCTCTGTCCTATCCCATCCTCTATCCTATCCTATCCTCTATCGTATCTTATCCTCTATCCCATCCAATTCTCTATCCTACCCTCTATGCTATCTTATCCTCTATCGTATCGTATCCTCTATCCTATCCAATCCTCTATCCTATCCTATCCTCTATCCTGTCCTATCCTCTATCCTGTCCTATCCTCTATCCTATCCTATTCTCTATATTATCTTATCCTCTATACTATCCTGTGCTCTATTCTATCCTATCCTCTATCGTCTCCTATCATCTACCCTATCCTATCCTCTATCCTATCCTATCCTATGCTATCCTCTATCCTATAATATCCTCAATCCTATTCAATTCTCTATCCTACCCTCTATCCTATCCTATCCTCTATCGTATCGTATCCTCTATCCTATCCAATCCTCTATCCTATCATCTATCCTATCCTATCCTCAATCCTATCCTATCCTCTATCCTATCCTATCCTCTATCATGTCCTATCATCTATCCTATCCTATCCTCTATAATATCGTATCCTCCATCCAATAATATCATATATCCTATCCTATCCTCTATCCTATCCTATTCTATCCTCTATCCTATCCTATCCCCTATCCTATCCTATCCTCTATCCTATCCTATCCTCTGTCCTATCCTATCCTCTATCCTATCCTATCCTCTATCGTATCGTATCCTCTATCCTATCCAATTCTCTATCCTACCCTATATCCTATCCTACCCTCTATCCTATACTATCCTCTATAATATCGTATCATCCATCCTATAATATCATATATCCTATCCTATCCTCTGTCCTATCCTATCCTCTATCATATCCTATCCTCTAACCTATCCTATCCTCTATCCTATCCTATCCTCTATCCTATCCTATCCTCTATCCTATCCTATCCTATCCTATCCTCTATCCCATAATATCCTCAATCCTATTCAATTCTCTATCCTACCCTCTATCCTATCCTATCCTCTATCGTATCGTATCCTCTATCCTATCCAATCCTCTATCCTATCATCTATCCTATCCTATCCTCAATCCTATCCTATCCTCTATCCTATTCAATCCTCTATCCTATCCTATCCTCTGTCCTATCCCATCCCCTATCCTATCCTATCCTCTATCGTATCGTATCCTCTATCCCATCCAATTCTCTATCCTACCCTCTATCCTATCCTATCCTCTATCGTATCGTATCGTCTATCCTATCCAAACCTCTATCCTATCATCTATCCTATCCTATCCTCAATCCTATCCTATCCTCTATCCTATTCTATTCTCTATACTATCCTATCCTCTATCCTATCCTATCCTCTATCCTAGCTTATCATATCCTCTATCCTATCCTATCCTCCATCCTATCCTCCATCCTATCCTATCCTCTATCCTATCCTATCCTCTATCCTGTCCTATCCTCTATCCTATCCTATTCTCTATATTATCTTATCCTCTATACTATCCTGTACTCTATTCTATCCTATCCTCTATCTTCTCCTATCATCTACCCTATCCTATCCTCTATCCTATCCTATCCTATCCTATCCTCTATCCTATAATATCCTCAATCCTATTCAATTCTCTATCCTACCCTCTATCCTATCCTATCCTCTATCGTATCGTATCCTCTATCCTATCCAATCCTCTATCCTATCATCTATCCTATCCTATCCTCAATCCTATCCTATCCTCTATCCTATCCTATCCTCTATCATGTCCTATCATCTATCCTATCATATTCTCTATATTATCTTATCCTCTATACTATCCTGTACTCTATTCTATCCTATCCTCTACCCTATCCTATCCTCTATCTTATCCTATCCTCTACCCTATCCTATCCTCTATAATATCGTATCCTCCATCCAATAATATCATATATCCTATCCTATCCTCTATCCTATCCTATTCTATCCTCTATCCTATACTATCCCCTATCCTATCCTATCCTCTATCCTATAATATCCTCTGTCCTATCCTATCCTCTATCGTATCGTATCCTCTATCCTATCCAATTCTCTATCCTACCCTATATCCTATCCTACCCTCTATCCTATACTATCCTCTATAATATCGTATCCTCCATCCTATAATATCATATATCCTATCCTATCCTCTGTCCTATCCTATCCTCTATCCTATCCTATCCTCTAACCTATCCTATCCTCTATCCTATCCTATCCTCTATCCTATCCTATCCTCTATCCTATCCTATCCTATCCTATCCTCTATCCCATAATATCCTCAATCCTATTCAATTCTCTATCCTACTCTCTATCCTATCCTATCCTCTATCGTATCGTATCCTCTATCCTATCCAATCCTCTATCCTATCATCTATCCTATCCTATCCTCAATCCTATCCTATCCTCTATCCTATTCAATCCTCTATCCGATCCTATCCTCTGTCCTATCCCATCCTCTATCCTATCCTATCCTCTATCGTATCGTATCCTCTATCCCATCCAATTCTCTATCCTACCCTCTATCCTATCCTATCCTCTATCGTATCCTATCCTCTATCCTATCCAATCCTCTATCCTATCATCTATCCTATCCTATCCTCAATCCTATCCTATCCTCTATCCTATTCTATTCTCTATACTATCCTATCCTCTATCCTATCCTATCCTCTATCCTGTCCTATCCTCTAACCTATCCTATTCTCTATATTATCTTATCCTCTATACTATCCTGTACTCTATTCTATCCTATCCTCTATCTTATCCTATCCTCTACCCTATCCTATCCTCTATCTTATCCTATTCTCTACCCTATCCTATCCTCTATAATATCGTATCCACCATCCTATAATATCATATATCCTATCTTATCCTCTATACTATCCTATCCTATCCTATCCTCTATCCCATATTATCCTCAATCCTATTCAATTCTATATCCTACCCTCTATCCTATCCTATCCTCTATCGTATCGTATCCTCTATCCTATCCAATCCTCTATCTTATCATCTATCCTATCCTATCCTCAATCCTATCCTATCCTCTATCCTATTCTATCCTCTATCCTATCCTATCCTCTGTCCTATCCCATCCTCTATCCTATCCTATCCTCTATCGTATCGTATCCTCTATCCTTATCCAATTCTCTATCCTACCCTCTATCCTATCTTATCCTCTATCGTATCGTATCCTCTATCCTATCCAATCCTCTATCCTATCATCTATCCTATCCTATCCTCTATCCTATCCTATCCTCTATCCTATCCTATCCTCTATCCTGTCCTATCCTCTATCCTATCCTATCCTCAATCCTATCCTATCCTCTATCCTAGCTTATCATATCCTCTATCCTATCCTATCCTCTATCCTATCCTATCATCTATCCTATCCTATCCTCTATCGTATCGTATCCTCTATCCTATCCAAACCTCTATCCTATCATCTATCCTATCCTATCCTCAATCCTATCCTATCCTCTATCCTATTCTATTCTCTATACTATCCTATCCTCTATCCTATCCTATCCTCTATCCTATCCTATCCTCCATCCTATCCTCCATCCTATCCTATCCTCTATCCTATCCTATCCTATCCTATCCTCTATCCCATATTATCCTCAATCCTATTCAATTCTCTATCCTACCCTCTATCCTATCCTATCCTCTATCGTATCGTATCCTCTATCCTATCCAATCCTCTATCTTATCATCTATCCTATCCTATCCTCAATCCTATCCTATCCTCTATCCTATTCTATCCTCTATCCTATCCTATCCTCTGTCCTATCCCATCCTCTATCCTATCCTATCCTCTATCGTATCGTATCCTCTATCCTTATCCTATTCTCTATCCTACCCTCTATCCTATCTTATCCTCTATCGTATCGTATCCTCTATCCTATCCAATCCTCTATCCTATCATCTATCCTATCCTATCCTCTATCCTATCCTATCCTCTATCCTATCCTATCCTCTATCCTGTCCTATCCTCTATCCTATCCTATTCTCTATATTATCTTAACCTCTATACTAATCCTGTACTCTATTCTATCCTATCCTCAATCCTATCCTATCCTCTATCCTAGCTTATCATATCCTCTATCCTATCCTATCCTCTATCCTATCCTATCCTATCCTATCCTCTATCCCATAATATCCTCAATCCTATCCAATCCTCTATCCTATCCTCTATCCTATCCTATCCTCTATCCTATCCTATCCTCTATCCTATCCTATCCTCAATCCTATCCTATCCTCTATCCTAGCTTGTCATATCCTCTATCCTATCCTATCCTCTATCCTATCCTATCATCTATCCTATCCTATCCTCTATCGTATCGTATCCTCTATCCTATCCAAACCTCTATCCTATCATCTATCCTATCCTATCCTCAATCCTATCCTATCCTCTATCCTATTCTATTCTCTATACTATCCTATCCTCTATCCTATCCTATCCTCTATAATATCCTATCCTCTATCCTAGCTTATCATATCCTCTATCCTATCCTATCCTCCATCCTATCCTCCATCCTATCCTTTCCTCTATCCTATCATATCCTCTATCCTATCCAATCCCCTATCCTATCGTCTATCCTATCCTATCCTCTATCCTATCCTATCCTCTATCCTATCCTATCCTCTATCCTATCCTATCCTCTATCCTATCCTATCCTCTATCCTATCCTATCCTCTATCCTATCCTATCCTCTATCCTATCCTATCCTCTATACTATCCTATCCTCTATCCTATCCTATCCTGTATCGTATCGTATCCTCTGTGCCATCCAATTCTCTATCCTACCCTCTATATTATCCTATCCTCTATCGTATGGTATCCTCTATCCCATCCAATCCTCTATCCTATCATCTATCCTATCCTATCCTCAATCCTATCCTATCCTCTATCCTATTCTATTCTCTATACTATCCTATCCTCTATCCTATCCTATCCTCTATCGTATTCTATTCTCTATCCTATCCTATACTCTATCCTATCCTATCCTCCATCCTATCCTATCCTATCCTCTATCCTATCCTATCCTCTATCCTGTCCTATCCTCTATCCTATCCTATCCTCTATCCTAGCTTATCATATCCTCTATCCTATCCTATCCTCTATCCTATGCTATCCTCTATCCTATCCTATCCTCTATCGTATCGTATCCTCTATCCTATCCAAACCTCTATCCTATCATCTATCCTATCCTATCCTCAATCCTATCCTATCCTCTATCCTATTCTATTCTCTATACTATCCTATCCTCTATCCTATCCTATCCTCTATCCTATCCTATCCTCCATCCTATCCTCCATCCTATCCTATCCTCTATCCTATCCTATCCTCTATCCTGTCCTATCCTCTATCCTATCCGATTCTCTATCCTATCCTATCCTCTATCCTATCATATCCTCTATCCTATCCAATCCCCTATCCTATCGTCTATCCTATCCTATCCTCTATCCTATCCTATCCTCTATCCTATCCTATCCTGTATCATATCGTATCCTCTATGCCATCCAATTCTCTATCCTACCCTCTATCCTATCCTATCCTCTATCGTATCGTATCCTCTATCCCATCCAATCCTCTATCCTATCATCTATCCTATCCTATCCTCAATCCTATCCTATCCTCTATCCTATTCTATTCTCTATACTATCCTATCCTCTATCCTATCCTATCCTCTATCGTATTCTATTTTCTATCCTATCCTGTACTCTATCCTATCCTATCCTCCATCCTATCCTATCTTATCCTCCATCCTATCCTATCCTCTATCCTGTCCTATCCTCTATCCTATCCTATTCTCTATATTATCTTATCCTCTATACTATCCTGTACTCTATCCTATCCTATCCTCTATCGTATCTTATCCTCTACCCTATCCTATCCTCTATCCTATCCTATCCTCTATCCCATCCAATTCTCTATCCTACCCTCTATCCTATCCTATCCTCTATCGTATCCTATCCTCTATCCTATCCAATCCTCTATCCTATCATCTATCCTATCCTATCCTCAATCCTATCCTATCCTCTATCCTATTCTATTCTCTATACTATCCTATCTTCTATCCTATCCTATCCTCTATCCTGTCCTATCCTCTAACCTATCCTATTCTCTATATTATCTTATCCTCTATACTATCCTGTACTCTATTCTATCTTATCCTCTATCCTATCCTATCCTATCCTATCCTCTATCCCATATTATCCTCAATCCTATTCAATTCTCTATCCTACCCTCTATCCTATCCTATCCTCTATCGTATCGTATCCTCTATCCTATCCAATCCTCTATCTTATCATCTATCCTATCCTATCCTCAATCCTATCCTATCCTCTATCCTATTCTATCCTCTATCCTATCCTATCCTCTGTCCTATCCCATCCTCTATCCTATCCTATCCTCTATCGTATCGTATCCTCTATCCTTATCCTATTCTCTATCCTATCCTCTATCCTATCTTATCCTCTATCGTATCGTATCCTCTATCCTATCCAATCCTCTATCCTATCATCTATCCTATCCTATCCTCTATCCTATCCTATCCTCTATCCTATCCTATCCTCTATCCTGTCCTATCCTCTATCCTATCCTATTCTCTATATTATCTTAACCTCTATACTATCCTGTACTCTATTCTATCCTATCCTCAATCCTATCCTATCCTCTATCCTAGCTTATCATATCCTCTATCCTATCCTATCCTCTATCCTATCCTATCCTATCCTATCCTCTATCCCATAATATCCTCAATCCTATCCAATCCTCTATCCTATCCTCTATCCTATCCTATCCTCTATCCTATCCTATCCTCTATCCTATCCTATCCTCAATCCTATCCTATCCTCTATCCTAGCTTGTCATATCCTCTATCCTATCCTATCCTCTATCCTATCCTATCATCTATCCTATCCTATCCTCTATCGTATCGTATCCTCTATCCTATCCAAACCTCTATCCTATCATCTATCCTATCCTATCCTCAATCCTATCCTATCCTCTATCCTATTCTATTCTCTATACTATCCTATCCTCTATCCTATCCTATCCTCTATAATATCCTATCCTCTATCCTAGCTTATCATATCCTCTATCCTATCCTATCCTCCATCCTATCCTCCATCCTATCCTATCCTCTATCCTATCATATCCTCTATCCTATCCAATCCCCTATCCTATCGTCTATCCTATCCTATCCTCTATCCTATCCTATCCTCTATCCTATCCTATCCTCTATCCTATCCTATCCTCTATCCTATCCTATCCTCTATCCTATCCTATCCTCTATCCTATCCTATCCTCTATCCTATCCTATCCTCTATACTATCCTATCCTCTATCCTATCCTATCCTGTATCGTATCGTATCCTCTGTGCCATCCAATTCTCTATCCTACCCTCTATATTATCCTATCCTCTATCGTATCGTATCCTCTATCCCATCCAATCCTCTATCCTATCATCTATCCTATCCTATCCTCAATCCTATCCTATCCTCTATCCTATTCTATTCTCTATACTATCCTATCCTCTATCCTATCCTATCCTCTATCGTATTCTATTCTCTATCCTATCCTATACTCTATCCTATCCTATCCTCCATCCTATCCTATCCTATCCTCTATCCTATCCTATCCTCTATCCTGTCCTATCCTCTATCCTATCCTATCCTCTATCCTAGCTTATCATATCCTCTATCCTATCCTATCCTCTATCCTATGCTATCCTCTATCCTATCCTATCCTCTATCGTATCGTATCCTCTATCCTATCCAAACCTCTATCCTATCATCTATCCTATCCTATCCTCAATCCTATCCTATCCTCTATCCTATTCTATTCTCTATACTATCCTATCCTCTATCCTATCCTATCCTCTATCCTATCCTATCCTCCATCCTATCCTCCATCCTATCCTATCCTCTATCCTATCCTATCCTCTATCCTGTCCTATCCTCTATCCTATCCTATTCTCTATCCTATCCTATCCTCTATCCTATCATATCCTCTATCCTATCCAATCCCCTATCCTATCGTCTATCCTATCCTATCCTCTATCCTATCCTATCCTCTATCCTATCCTATCCTGTATCATATCGTATCCTCTATGCCATCCAATTCTCTATCCTACCCTCTATCCTATCCTATCCTCTATCGTATCGTATCCTCTATCCCATCCAATCCTCTATCCTATCATCTATCCTATCCTATCCTCAATCCTATCCTATCCTCTATCCTATTCTATTCTCTATACTATCCTATCCTCTATCCTATCCTATCCTCTATCGTATTCTATTTTCTATCCTATCCTGTACTCTATCCTATCCTATCCTCCATCCTATCCTATCCTATCCTCCATCCTATCCTATCCTCTATCCTGTCCTATCCTCTATCCTATCCTATTCTCTATATTATCTTATCCTCTATACTATCCTGTACTCTATCCTATCCTATCCTCTATCGTATCTTATCCTCTACCCTATCCTATCCTCTATCCTATCCTATCCTCTATCCTATCCTATCCTCTATCCTGTCCTATCCTCAATCCTATCCTATCCTCTATCCTATTCTATCCTCTATCCTATCCTATCCTCTGTCCTATCCCATCCTCTATCCTATCCTATCCTCTATCGTATCGTATCCTCTATCCGTATCCAATTCTCTATCCTACCCTCTATCCTATCTTATCCTCTATCGTATCGTATCCTCTATCCTATCCAATCCTCTATCCTATCATCTATCCTATCCTATCCTCTATCCTATCCTATCCTCTATCCTATCCTATCCTCTATCCTGTCCTATCCTCTATCCTATCCTATTCTCTATATTATCTTATCCTCTATACTATCCTGTACTCTATTCTATCCTATCCTCAATCCTATCCTATCCTCTATCCTAGCTTATCATATCCTCTATCCTATCCTATCCTCTATCCTATCCTATCCTATCCTATCCTCTATCCCATAATATCCTCAATCCTATCCAATCCTCTATCCTATCCTCTATCCTATCCTATCCTCTATCCTATCCTATCCTCTATCCTGTCCTATCCTCTATCCTATCCTATTCTCTATATTATCTTATCCTCTATACTATCCTGTACTCTATCCTATCCTATCCTCAATCCTATCCTATCCTCTATCCTAGCTTATCATATCCTCTATCCTATGCTATCCTCTATCCTATCCTCTACCCTATCCTATCCTCTATCCTGTCCTATCCTCTATCCTGTCCTATCCTCTATCCTATCCTATTTTCTATATTATCTTATTCTCTATACTATCCTGTACTCTATCCTATCCTATCCGCCATCCTGTCCTATCCTCTATCCTATCCTATTCTCTATATTATCTTATCCTCTATACTATCCTGTACTCTATCCTATCCTATCCTCAATCCTATCCTATCCTCTATCCTAGCCTATCATATCCTCTATCCTATCCTATCCTCTATCCTATCCAATCCTCTATCCTATCCTATCCTCTATCCTATCCTATCCTCTATCCTGTCCTATCCTCTATCCTATCCTATTCTCTATATTATCTTATCCTCAATACTATCCTGTACTCTATCCTATCCTATCCTCTATCCTGGCCTATCCTCTATCCTATCCTATATTATCTTATCCTCTATCCTATCCTATCCTCTATCCTATCCTATCCTCTATCCTATACTATCCTCTATAATATCGTATCCTTCATCCTACAGTATCATATATCCTATCCTATCCTCTATCCTATCCTATCCTCTAACCTATCCTATCCTCTATCCTATCCTATCCTATCCTATCCTATCCTATCCTCTATGCTAGCCTATTATATCCTCTATCCCATCCAATTCTCTATACTACCCTCTATCCTATCTTATCCTCTATCGTATCGTATCCTCTATCCTATCCAATCCACTATCCTATCATCTATCCTATTCTATCCTATATCCTATCCTATCCTCTATCCTATCCAATCCTCTATCCTATCATCTATCCTATCCTATCCTCAATCCTATCCTATCCTCTATCCTATTCTATTCTCTATACTATCCTATCCTCTATCCTATCCTATCCTCTATCCTGTCCTATCCTCTAACCTATCCTATTCTCTATATTATCTTATCCTCTATACTATCCTGTACTCTATTCTATCCTATCCTCTATCTTATCCTATCCTCTACCCTATCCTATCCTCTATCTTATCCTATTCTCTACCCTATCCTATCCTCTATAATATCGTATCCTCCATCCTATAATATCATATATCCTATCTTATCCTCTATCCTATCCTATCCTATCCTATCCTCTATCCCATATTATCCTCAATCCTATTCAATCCTCTATCCTACCCTCTATCCTATCCTATCCTCTATCGTATCGTATCCTCTATCCTATCCAATCCTCTATCTTATCATCTATCCTATCCTATCCTCAATCCTATCCTATCCTCTATCCTATTCTATCCTCTATCCTATCCTATCCTCTGTCCTATCCCATCCTCTATCCTATCCTATCCTCTATCGTATCGTATCCTCTATCCTTATCCAATTCTCTATCCTACCCTCTATCCTATCTTATCCTCTATCGTATCGTATCCTCTATCCTATCCAATCCTCTATCCTATCATCTATCCTATCCTATCCTCTATCCTATCCTATCCTCTATCCTATCCTATCCTCTATCCTGTCCTATCCTCTATCCTATCCTATTCTCTATATTATCTTATCCTCTATACTATCCTGTACTCTATTCTATCCTATCCTCAATCCTATCCTATCCTCTATCCTAGCTTATCATAGCCTCTATCCTATCCTATCCTCTATCCTATCCAATCCTCTATCCTATCCTCTATCCCATAATATCCTCAATCCTATCCTATCCTCTATCCTATTCAATCCTCTATCCTATCCTATCCTCTGTCCTATCCCATCCTCTATCCTATCCTATCCTCTATCGTATCGTATCCTCTATCCCATCCAATTCTCTATCCTACCCTCTATCCTATCCTATCCTCTATCGTATCCTATCCTCTATCCTATCCAATCCTCTATCCTATCATCTATCCTATCCTATCCTCAATCCTATCCTATCCTCTATCCTATTCTATTCTCTATACTATCCTATCCTCTATCCTATCCTATCCTCTATCCTGTCCTATCCTCTAACCTATCCTATTCTCTATATTATCTTATCCTCTATACTATCCTGTACTCTATTCTATCCTATCCTCTATCTTATCCTATCCTCTACCCTATCCTATCCTCTATCTTATCCTATTCTCTACCCTATCCTATCCTCTATAATATCGTATCCTCCATCCTATAATATCATATATCCTATCTTATCCTCTATCCTATCCTATCCTATCCTATCCTCTATCCCATATTATCCTCAATCCTATTCAATTCTCTATCCTACCCTCTATCCTATCCTATCCTCTATCGTATCGTATCCTCTATCCTATCCAATCCTCTATCTTATCATCTATCCTATCCTATCCTCAATCCTATCCTATCCTCTATCCTATTCTATCCTCTATCCTATCCTATCCTCTGTCCTATCCCATCCTCTATCCTATCCTATCCTCTATCGTATCGTATCCTCTATCCTATCCAATCCTCTATCCTATCATCTATCCTATCCTATCCTCTATCCTATTCTATATTCTATACTATCCTATCCTCTATCCTATCCTATCCTCTATCGTATCGTATCCTCTATCCTGTCCTATCCTATCCTATCCTCTATCCCATAATATCCTCAATCCTATTCAATTCTCTATCCTACCCTCTATCCTATCCTATCCTCTATCGTATCGTATCCTCTATCCTATCGAATCCTCTATGCTATCATCTATCCTATCCTATCCTCAATCCTATCCTATCCTCTATCCTATTCTATCCTCTATCCTATCCTATCCTCTGTCCTATCCAATCCTCTATCCTATCCTATCCTCTATCGTATCGTATCCTCTATCCCATCCAATTCTCTATCCTACCCTCTATCCTATCTTATCCTCTATCGTATCGTATCGTATCCTCTATCCTATCCAATCCTCTATCCTATCATCTATCCTATCCTATCCTCAATCCTATCCTATCGTCTATCCTATTCTATTCTCTATACTATCCTATCCTCTATCCTTTCCCATCCTCTATCCTATCCTATCCTTTATCGTGTCCTATCATCTATCCTATCCTATTCTCTATATTATCTTATCCTCTATACTATCCTGTACTCTATTCTATCCTATCCTCTATCTTATCCTATCCTCTACCCTATCCTATCCTCTATCTTATCCTATTCTCTACCCTATCCTATCCTCTATAATATCGTATCCTCCATCCTATAATATCATATATCCTATCCTATCCTCTATCCTATCCTATCCTCTATCCCATAATATCCTGAATCCTATTCAATTCTCTATCCTACCCTCTATCCTATCCTATCCTCTATCGTATCGTATCCTCTATCCTATCCAATCCTCTATCCTATCATCTATCCTATCCTATCCTCTATCCTATCCTATCCTCTATCCTGTCCTATCCTCCATCCTATCCTATTCTCTATATTATCTTATCCTCTATACTATCCTGTACTCTATTCTATCCTATCCTCTATCTTATCCTATCCTCAATCCTATCCTATCCTCCATCGTATAATATCCTCTATCCTATCGTCTATCCTATCCTATCCTCTATCCTATCCGATCCTGAATCCTATCCTATCCTCTATCCTATCCAATTCTCTATCTTACCCTCTATCCTAGCCTATCCTCTATCCTATCCTATCCTCTGTCCTATCCTATCCTCTATCCTATCCTATCCTCTATCCTATGATATCCTCTATCCTATCCAATCCCTTATCCTATCGTCTATCCTATCCTATCCTCTATAATATCGTATCCTCCATCCTATAATATCATATATCCTATTCTATCCTCTATCGTATTGTGTCCTCTATCCTATTCAATTCTCTATCCTACCCTCTATCCCAGCCTATCCTCTATCGTATGGTATCCTCTATCCTATCCATTCCTCTATCGTATTCTATTCTCTATCCTATCCTATCCTCTATCCTATCCTATCCTCTATCCTATCCTATCCTCTATCCTGTCCTATCCTCTATCCTATCCTATTCTCTGTATAATCTTATCCTCTATACTATCCTGTACTCTATTCTATCCTATCCTCTATCTTATCCTATCCTCTACCATATCCTATCCTCTATGCTATCCTATCCTATCCTATCCTCTATCCCATAATATCCTCAATCCTATTCAATTCTCTATCCTACCCTCTATCCTATCCTATCCTCTATCGTATCTTATCCTCTATCCCATCCAATTCTCTATCCTACCCTCTATCCTATCTTATCCTCTATCGTATCGTATCCTCTATCCTATCCAATCCTCTATCCTATCATCTATCCTATTCTATCCTATATCCTATCCTATCCTCTATCCTATAATATCCTCAATCCTATTCAATTCTCTATCCTACCCTCTATCCTATCCTATCCTCTATCGTATCGTATCCTCTATCCTATCCAATCCTCTATCCTATCATCTATCCTATCCTATCCTCAATCCTATCCTATTCTACCCTCTATCCTATCCTATCCTCTATTATATCCTATCCTCTATCCTATCCTATCCTCTATCCTATCCTATACTCAATCCTATCCTATCCTCTATCCTATTCTATCCTCTATCCTATCCTATCCTCTGTCCTATCCCATCCTCTATCCTATCCTATCCTCTATCGTATCTTATCCTCTATCCCATCCAATTCTCTATCCTACCCTCTATCCTATCTTATCCTCTATCGTATCGTATCCTCTATCCTATCCAATCCTCTATCCTATCATCTATCCTATTCTATCCTATATCCTATCCTATCCTCTATCCTATCCTATCCTCTATCCTATCCTATCCTCTATCCTGTCCTATCCTCTATCCTATCCTATCCTCTATCGTATCTTATCCTCTATCCCATCCAATTCTCTATCCTACCCTCTATCCTATCTTATCCTCTATCGTATCGTATCCTCTATCCTATCCAATCCTCTATCCTATCATCTATCCTATTCTATCCTATATCCTATCCTATCCTCTATCCTATCCTATCCTCTATCCTATCCTATCCTCTATCCTGTCCTATCCTCTATCCTATCCTATCCTCTATCGTGTCCTATCCTCTATCCTATCCTATTCTCTATATAATCTTATCCTCTATACTATCCTGTACTCTATTCTATCCTATCCTCTATCTTATCCTATCCTCTACCATATCCTATCCTCTATCCTATCCTATCCTATCCTATCCTCTATCCCATAATATCCTCAATCCTATTCAATTCTCTATCCTACCCTCTATCCTATCCTATCCTCTATCGTATCTTATCCTCTATCCCATCCAATTCTCTATCCTACCCTCTATCCTATCTTATCCTCTATCGTATCGTATCCTCTATCCTATCCAATCCTCTATCCTATCATCTATCCTATTCTATCCTATATCCTATCCTATCCTCTATCCTATCCTATCCTCTATCCTATCCTATCCTCTATCCTGTCCTATCCTCTATCCTATCCTATTCTCTATATTATCTTATCCTCTATACTATCCTGTGCTCTATTCTATCCTATATTCTATCTTATCCTATCATCTAGCCTATCCTATCCTGTATCCTATCCTATCCTATCCTATCCTCTATCCTATAATATCCTCTATCCTATAATATCCTCAATCCTATTCAATTCTCTATCCTACCCTCTATCCTATCCTATCCTCTATCGTATCGTATCCTCTATCCTATCCAATCCTCTATCCTATCCTATCCTCAATCCTATCCTATTCTATCCTCTATCCTATCCTATCCTCTATTATATCCTATCCTCTATCCTATCCTATCCTCTATCCTATCCTATACTCAATCCTATCCTATCCTCTATCCTATTCTATCCTCTATCCTATCCTATCCTCTGTCCTATCCCATCCTCTATCCTATCCTATCCTCTATCGTATCTTATCCTCTATCCCATCCAATTCTCTATCCTACCCTCTATCCTATCTTATCCTCTATCGTATCGTATCCTCTATCCTATCCAATCCTCTATCCTATCATCTATCCTATTCTATCCTATATCCTATCCTATCCTCTATCCTATCCTATCCTCTATCCTATCCTATCCTCTATCCTGTCCTATCCTCTATCCTATCCTATTCTCTATACTATCTTATCCTCTATACTATCCTGTGCTCTATTCTATCCTATCCTCTATCTTATCCTATCATCTACCCTATCCTATCCTCTATCCTATCCTATCCTATCCTATCCTCTATCCTATAATATCCTCAATCCAATTCAATTCTCTATCCTACCCTCTATCCTATGCTATCCTCTATCGTATCGTATCCTCTATCCTATCCAATCCTCTATCCTATCATCTATCCTATCCTATCCTCAATCCTATCCTATTCTATCCTCTATCCTATCCTATCCTCTATTATATCCTATCCTCTACCATATCCTATCCTCTATCCTATCCTATCCTATCCTATCCTCTATCCCATAATATCCTCAATCCTATTCAATTCTCTATCCTACCCTCTATCCTATCCTATCCTCTATCCTATCCAATCCTCTATCCTATCATCTATCCTATCCTATCCTCAATCCTATCCTATTCTATCCTCTATCCTATCCTATCCTCTATTATATCCTATCCCCTATCCTATAATATCCTCTATCCTATCCTATCCTCAATCCTATCCTATCCTCTATCCTATTCTATCCTCTATCCTATCCTATCCTCTGTCCTATCCCATCCTCTATCCTATCCTATCCTCTATCGTATCTTATCCTCTATCCCATCCAATTCTCTATCCTATCCTCTATGCTATCTTATCCTCTATCGTATCGTATCCTCTATCCTATCCAATCCTCTATCCTATCCTATCCTCTATCCTCTCCTATCCTCTATCCTGTCCTATCCTCTATCCTATCCTATTCTCTATATTATCTTATCCTCTATACTATCCTGTGCTCTATTCTATCCTATCCTCTATCTTCTCCTATAATCTACCCTATCCTATCCTCTATCCTATCCTATCCTATCCTATCCTCTATCCTATAATATCCTCAATCCTATTCAATTCTCTATCCTACCCTCTATCCTATCCTATCCTCTATCGTATCGTATCCTCTATCCTATCCAATCCTCTATCCTATCATCTATCCTATCCTATCCTCAATCCTATCCTATCCTCTATCCTATCCTATCCTCTATCATGTCCTATCATCTATCCTATCCTATTCTCTATATTATCTTATCCTCTATACTATCCTGTACTCTATTCTATCCTATCCTCTACCCTATCCTATCCTCTATCCTATTCTATCCTCTATCCTATCCTATCCTCTGTCCTATCCCATCCTCTATCCTATCCTATCCTCTATCGTATCTTATCCTCTATCCCATCCAATTCTCTATCCTACCCTCTATGCTATCTTATCCTCTATCGTATCGTATCCTCTATCCTATCCAATCCTCTATCCTATCCTATCCTCTATCCTGTCCTATCCTCTATCCTGTCCTATCCTCTATCCTATCCTATTCTCTATATTATCTTATCCTCTATACTATCCTGTGCTCTATTCTATCCTATCCTCTATCGTCTCCTATCATCTACCCTATCCTATCCTCTATCCTATCCTATCCTATGCTATCCTCTATCCTATAATATCCTCAATCCTATTCAATTCTCTATCCTACCCTCTATCCTATCCTATCCTCTATCGTATCGTATCCTCTATCCTATCCAATCCTCTATCCTATCATCTATCCTATCCTATCCTCAATCCTATCCTATCCTCTATCCTATCCTATCCTCTATCATGTCCTATCATCTATCCTATCCTATCCTCTATAATATCGTATCCTCCATCCAATAATATCATATATCCTATCCTATCCTCTATCCTATCCTATTCTATCCTCTATCCTATCCTATCCCCTATCCTATCCTATCCTCTATCCTATCCTATCCTCTGTCCTATCCTATCCTCTATCCTATCCTATCCTCTATCGTATCGTATCCTCTATCCTATCCAATTCTCTATCCTACCCTATATCCTATCCTACCCTCTATCCTATACTATCCTCTATAATATCGTATCATCCATCCTATAATATCATATATCCTATCCTATCCTCTGTCCTATCCTATCCTCTATCATATCCTATCCTCTAACCTATCCTATCCTCTATCCTATCCTATCCTCTATCCTATCCTATCCTCTATCCTATCCTATCCTATCCTATCCTCTATCCCATAATATCCTCAATCCTATTCAATTCTCTATCCTACCCTCTATCCTATCCTATCCTCTATCGTATCGTATCCTCTATCCTATCCAATCCTCTATCCTATCATCTATCCTATCCTATCCTCAATCCTATCCTATCCTCTATCCTATTCAATCCTCTATCCTATCCTATCCTCTGTCCTATCCCATCCCCTATCCTATCCTATCCTCTATCGTATCGTATCCTCTATCCCATCCAATTCTCTATCCTACCCTCTATCCTATCCTATCCTCTATCGTATCGTATCGTCTATCCTATCCAAACCTCTATCCTGTCATCTATCCTATCCTATCCTCAATCCTATCCTATCCTCTATCCTATTCTATTCTCTATACTATCCTATCCTCTATCCTATCCTATCCTCTATCCTAGCTTATCATATCCTCTATCCTATCCTATCCTCCATCCTATCCTCCATCCTATCCTATCCTCTATCCTATCCTATCCTCTATCCTGTCCTATCCTCTATCCTATCCTATTCTCTATATTATCTTATCCTCTATACTATCCTGTACTCTATTCTATCCTATCCTCCATCTTCTCCTATCATCTACCCTATCCTATCCTCTATCCTATCCTATCCTATCCTATCCTCTATCCTATAATATCCTCAATCCTATTCAATTCTCTATCCTACCCTCTATCCTATCCTATCCTCTATCGTATCGTATCCTCTATCCTATCCAATCCTCTATCCTATCATCTATCCTATCCTATCCTCAATCCTATCCTATCCTCTATCCTATCCTATCCTCTATCATGTCCTATCATCTATCCTATCATATTCTCTATATTATCTTATCCTCTATACTATCCTGTACTCTATTCTATCCTATCCTCTACCCTATCCTATCCTCTATCTTATCCTATCCTCTACCCTATCCTATCCTCTATAATATCGTATCCTCCATCCAATAATATCATATATCCTATCCTATCCTCTATCCTATCCTATTCTATCCTCTATCCTATACTATCCCCTATCCTATCCTATCCTCTATCCTATAATATCCTCTGTCCTATCCTATCCTCTATCCTATCCTATCCTCTATCGTATCGTATCCTCTATCCTATCCAATTCTCTATCCTACCCTATATCCTATCCTACCCTCTATCCTATACTATCCTCTATAATATCGTATCCTCCATCCTATAATATCATATATCCTATCCTATCCTCTGTCCTATCCTATCCTCTATCCTATCCTATCCTCTAACCTATCCTATCCTCTATCCTATCCTATCCTCTATCCTATCCTATCCTCTATCCTATCCTATCCTATCCTATCCTCTATCCCATAATATCCTCAATCCTATTCAATTCTCTATCCTACCCTCTATCCTATCCTATCCTCTATCGTATCGTATCCTCTATCCTATCCAATCGTCTATCCTATCATCTATCCTATCCTATCCTCAATCCTATCCTATCCTCTATCCTATTCAATCCTCTATCCTATCCTATCCTCTGTCCTATCCCATCCTCTATCCTATCCTATCCTCTATCGTATCGTATCCTCTATCCCATCCAATTCTCTATCCTACCCTCTATCCTATCCTATCCTCTATCGTATCCTATCCTCTATCCTATCCAATCCTCTATCCTATCATCTATCCTATCCTATCCTCAATCCTATCCTATCCTCTATCCTATTCTATTCTCTATACTATCCTATCCTCTATCCTATCCTATCCTCTATCCTGTCCTATCCTCTAACCTATCCTATTCTCTATATTATCTTATCCTCTATACTATCCTGTACTCTATTCTATCCTATCCTCTATCTTATCCTATCCTCTACCCTATCCTATCCTCTATCTTATCCTATTCTCTACCCTATCCTATCCTCTATAATATCGTATCCACCATCCTATAATATCATATATCCTATCTTATCCTCTATACTATCCTATCCTATCCTATCCTCTATCCCATATTATCCTCAATCCTATTCAATTCTATATCCTACCCTCTATCCTATCCTATCCTCTATCGTATCGTATCCTCTATCCTATCCAATCCTCTATCTTATCATCTATCCTATCCTATCCTCAATCCTATCCTATCCTCTATCCTATTCTATCCTCTATCCTATCCTATCCTCTGTCCTATCCCATCCTCTATCCTATCCTATCCTCTATCGTATCGTATCCTCTATCCTTATCCAATTCTCTATCCTACCCTCTATCCTATCTTATCCTCTATCGTATCGTATCCTCTATCCTATCCAATCCTCTATCCTATCATCTATCCTATCCTATCCTCTATCCTATCCTATCCTCTATCCTATCCTATCCTCTATCCTGTCCTATCCTCTATCCTATCCTATCCTCAATCCTATCCTATCCTCTATCCTAGCTTATCATATCCTCTATCCTATCCTATCCTCTATCCTATCCTATCATCTATCCTATCCTATCCTCTATCGTATCGTATCCTCTATCCTATCCAAACCTCTATCCTATCATCTATCCTATCCTATCCTCAATCCTATCCTATCCTCTATCCTATTCTATTCTCTATACTATCCTATCCTCTATCCTATCCTATCCTCTATCCTATCCTATCCTCCATCCTATCCTCCATCCTATCCTATCCTCTATCCTATCCTATCCTCTATCCTGTCCTATCCTCTATCCTATCCTATTCTCTATATTATCTTATCCTCTATACTATCCTTTACTCTATCCTATCCTATCCTCCATCCTGTCCTATCCTCTATCCTATCCTATTCTCTATATTATCTTATCCTCTATACTATCCTGTACTCTATCCTATCCTATCCTCTATCGTATCTTATCCTCTACCCTATCCTATCCTCTATCCTATCCTATCCTCAATCCTATCCTATCCTCTATCCTAGCTTATCATATCCTCTATCCTATCCTATCCTCTATCCTATCCTATAATCTATCCTATCCTATCCTCTATCGTATCGTATCCTCTATCCTATCCAAACCTCTATCCTATCATCTATCCTATCCTATCCTCAATCCTATCCTATCCTCTATCCTATTCTATTCTCTATACTATCCTATCCTCTATCCTATCCTATCCTCTATCCTATCCTATCCTCTATCCTATCCTATCCTCTATCCTATCCTATCCTCTATCCTATCCTATCCTCTATCCTATCCTATCCTCTATCCTATCCTATCCTCTATCCTATCCTATCCTGTATCGTATCGTATCCTCTATGCCATCCAATTCTCTATCCTACCCTCTATCCTATCCTATCCTCTGTCATATCCTATCCTCTATCCTATCCTATCCTCTGTCCTATCCTATCCTCTATCCTATCCTATCCTCTATCGTATCGTATCCTCTATCCTATCCAATTCTCTATCCTACCCTATATCCTATCCTACCCTCTATCCTATACTATCCTCTATAATATCGTATCCTCCATCCAATAATATCATATATCCTATCCTATCCTCTGTCCTATCCTATCCTCTATCCTATCCTATCCTCTAACCTATCCTATCCTCTATCCTATCCTATCCTCTATCCTATCCTATCCTCTATCCTATCCTATCCTATCCTTTCCTCTATCCCATAATATCCTCAATCCTATTCAATTCTCTATCCTACCCTCTATCCTATCCTATCCTCTATCGTATCGTATCCTCTATCCTATCCAATCCTCTATCCTATCATCTATCCTATCCTATCCTCAATCCTATCCTATCCTCTATCCTATTCAATCCTCTATCCTATCCTATCCTCTGTCCTATCCCATCCTCTATCCTATCCTATCCTCTATCGTATCGTATCCTCTATCCCATCCAATTCTCTATCCTACCCTCTATCCTATCCTATCCTCTATCGTATCCTATCCTCTATCCTATCCAATCCTCTATCCTATCATCTATCCTATCCTATCCTCAATCCTATCCTATCCTCTATCCTATTCTATTCTCTATACTATCCTATCCTCTATCCTATCCTATCCTCTATCCTGTCCTATCCTCTAACCTATCCTATTCTCTATATTATCTTATCCTCTATACTATCCTGTACTCTATTCTATCCTATCCTCTATCTTATCCTATCCTCTACCCTATCCTATCCTCTATCTTATCCTATTCTCTACCCTATCCTATCCTCTATAATATCGTATCCTCCATCCTATAATATCATATATCCTATCTTATCCTCTATCCTATCCTATCCTATCCTATCCTCTATCCCATATTATCCTCAATCCTATTCAATTCTCTATCCTACCCTCTATCCTATCCTATCCTCTATCGTATCGTATCCTCTATCCTATCCAATCCTCTATCTTATCATCTATCCTATCCTATCCTCAATCCTATCCTATCCTCTATCCTATTCTATCCTCTATCCTATCCTATCCTCTGTCCTATCCCATCCTCTATCCTATCCTATCCTCTATCGTATCGTATCCTCTATCCTTATCCAATTCTCTATCCTACCCTCTATCCTATCTTATCCTCTATCGTATCGTATCCTCTATCCTATCCAATCCTCTATCCTATCATCTATCCTATCCTATCCTCTATCCTATCCTATCCTCTATCCTATCCTATCCTCTATCCTGTCCTATCCTCTATCCTATCCTATTCTCTATATTATCTTATCCTCTATACTATCCTGTACTCTATTCTATCGTATCCTCAATCCTATCCTATCCTCTATCCTAGCTTATCATATCCTCTATCCTATCCTATCCTCTATCCTATCCTATCCTATCCTATCCTCTATCCCATAATATCCTCAATCCTATCCAATTCTCTATCCTATCCTCTATCCTATCCTATCCTCTATCCTATCCTATCCTCTATCCTATCCTATCCTCAATCCTATCCTATCCTCTATCCTAGCTTATCATATCCTCTATCCTATCCTATCCTCTATCCTATCCTATCATCTATCCTATCCTATCCTCTATCGTATCGTATCCTCTATCCTATCCAAACCTCTATCCTATCATCTATCCTATCCTATCCTCAATCCTATCCTATCCTCTATCCTATTCTATTCTCTATACTATCCTATCCTCTATCCTATCCTATCCTCTATCCTATCCTATCCTCTATCCTATCCTATCCTCTATCCTAGCTTATCATATCCTCTATCCTATCCTATCCTCCATCCTATCCTCCATCCTATCCTATCCTCTATCCTATCATATCCTCTATCCTATCCAATCCCCTATCCTATCGTCTATCCTATCCTATCCTCTATCCTATCCTATCCTCTATCCTATCCTATCCTCTATCCTATCCTATCCTCTATCCTATCCTATCCTCTATCCTATCCTATCCTCTATCCTATCCTATCCTCTATCCTATCCTATCCTCTATCCTATCCTATCCTGTATCGTATCGTATCCTCTATGCCATCCAATTCTCTATCCTACCCTCTATGCTATCCTATCCTCTATCGTATCGTATCCTCTATCCCATCCAATCCTCTATCCTATCATCTATCCTATCCTATCCTCAATCCTATCCTATCCTCTATCCTATTCTATTCTCTATACTATCCTATCCTCTATCCTATCCTATCCTCTATCGTATTCTATTCTCTATCCTATCCTATACTCTATCCTATCCTATCCTCCATCCTATCCTATCCTATCCTCTATCCTATCCTATCCTCTATCCTGTCCTATCCTCTATCCTATCCTATCCTCTATCGTATCGTATCCTCTATCCTATCCAATTCTCTATCCTACCCTATATCCTATCCTACCCTCTATCCTATACTATCCTCTATAATATCGTATCCTCCATCCTATAATATCATATATCCTATCCTATCCTCTGTCCTATCCTATCCTCTATCCTATCCTATCCTCTGTCCTATCCTATCCTCTATCCTATCCTATCCTCTATCGTATCGTATCCTCTATCCTATCCAATTCTCTATCCTACCCTATATCCTATCCTACCCTCTATCCTATACTATCCTCTATAATATCGTATCCTCCATCCTATAATATCATATATCCTATCCTATCCTCTGTCCTATCCTATCCTCTATCCTATCCTATCCTCTATCGTATCGTATCCTCTATCCTATCCAATCCTCTATCCTATCATCTATCCTATCCTATCCTCAATCCTATCCTATCCTCTATCCTATTCAATCCTCTATCCTATCCTATCCTCTGTCCTATCCCATCCTCTATCCTATCCTATCCTCTATCGTATCGTATCCTCTATCCCATCCAATTCTCTATCCTACCCTCTATCCTATCCTATCCTCTATCGTATCCTATCCTCTATCCTATCCAATCCTCTATCCTATCATCTATCCTATCCTATCCTCAATCCTATCCTATCCTCTATCCTATTCTATTCTCTATACTATCCTATCCTCTATCCTATCCTATCCTCTATCCTGTCCTATCCTCTAACCTATCCTATTCTCTATATTATCTTATCCTCTATACTATCCTGTACTCTATTCTATCTTATCCTCTATCCTATCCTATCCTATCCTATCCTCTATCCCATATTATCCTCAATCCTATTCAATTCTCTATCCTACCCTCTATCCTATCCTATCCTCTATCGTATCGTATCCTCTATCCTATCCAATCCTCTATCTTATCATCTATCCTATCCTATCCTCAATCCTATCCTATCCTCTATCCTATTCTATCCTCTATCCTATCCTATCCTCTGTCCTATCCCATCCTCTATCCTATCCTATCCTCTATCGTATCGTATCCTCTATCCTTATCCTATTCTCTATCCTACCCTCTATCCTATCTTATCCTCTATCGTATCGTATCCTCTATCCTATCCAATCCTCTATCCTATCATCTATCCTATCCTATCCTCTATCCTATCCTATCCTCTATCCTATCCTATCCTCTATCCTGTCCTATCCTCTATCCTATCCTATTCTCTATATTATCTTAACCTCTATACTATCCTGTACTCTATTCTATCCTATCCTCAATCCTATCCTATCCTCTATCCTAGCTTATCATATCCTCTATCCTATCCTATCCTCTATCCTATCCTATCCTATCCTATCCTCTATCCCATAATATCCTCAATCCTATCCAATCCTCTATCCTATCCTCTATCCTATCCTATCCTCTATCCTATCCTATCCTCTATCCTATCCTATCCTCAATCCTATCCTATCCTCTATCCTAGCTTGTCATATCCTCTATCCTATCCTATCCTCTATCCTATCCTATCATCTATCCTATCCTATCCTCTATCGTATCGTATCCTCTATCCTATCCAAACCTCTATCCTATCATCTATCCTATCCTATCCTCAATCCTATCCTATCCTCTATCCTATTCTATTCTCTATACTATCCTATCCTCTATCCTATCCTATCCTCTATAATATCCTATCCTCTATCCTAGCTTATCATATCCTCTATCCTATCCTATCCTCCATCCTATCCTCCATCCTATCCTATCCTCTATCCTATCATATCCTCTATCCTATCCAATCCCCTATCCTATCGTCTATCCTATCCTATCCTCTATCCTATCCTATCCTCTATCCTATCCTATCCTCTATCCTATCCTATCCTCTATCCTATCCTATCCTCTATCCTATCCTATCCTCTATCCTATCCTATCCTCTATCCTATCCTATCCTCTATACTATCCTATCCTCTATCCTATCCTATCCTGTATCGTATCGTATCCTCTGTGCCATCCAATTCTCTATCCTACCCTCTATATTATCCTATCCTCTATCGTATCGTATCCTCTATCCCATCCAATCCTCTATCCTATCATCTATCCTATCCTATCCTCAATCCTATCCTATCCTCTATCCTATTCTATTCTCTATACTATCCTATCCTCTATCCTATCCTATCCTCTATCGTATTCTATTCTCTATCCTATCCTATACTCTATCCTATCCTATCCTCCATCCTATCCTATCCTATCCTCTATCCTATCCTATCCTCTATCCTGTCCTATCCTCTATCCTATCCTATCCTCTATCCTAGCTTATCATATCCTCTATCCTATCCTATCCTCTATCCTATGCTATCCTCTATCCTATCCTATCCTCTATCGTATCGTATCCTCTATCCTATCCAAACCTCTATCCTATCATCTATCCTATCCTATCCTCAATCCTATCCTATCCTCTATCCTATTCTATTCTCTATACTATCCTATCCTCTATCCTATCCTATCCTCTATCCTATCCTATCCTCCATCCTATCCTCCATCCTATCCTATCCTCTATCCTATCCTATCCTCTATCCTGTCCTATCCTCTATCCTATCCTATTCTCTATATTATCTTATCCTCTATACTATCCTGTACTCTATCCTATCCTATCCTCCATCCTGTCCTATCCTCTATCCTATCCTATTCTCTATATTATCTTATCCTCTATACTATCCTGTACTCTATCCTATCCTATCCTCTATCGTATCTTATCCTCTACCCTATCCTATCCTCTATCCTATCCTATCCTCTGTCCTATCCTATCCTCTATCCTATCCTCTATCCTATCCTATCCTCTATCCTATCATATCCTCTATCCTATCCAATCCCCTATCCTATCGTCTATCCTATCCTATCCTCTATCCTATCCTATCCTCTATCCTATCCTATCCTGTATCATATCGTATCCTCTATGCCATCCAATTCTCTATCCTACCCTCTATCCTATCCTATCCTCTATCGTATCGTATCCTCTATCCCATCCAATCCTCTATCCTATCATCTATCCTATCCTATCCTCAATCCTATCCTATCCTCTATCCTATTCTATTCTCTATACTATCCTATCCTCTATCCTATCCTATCCTCTATCGTATTCTATTTTCTATCCTATCCTGTACTCTATCCTATCCTATCCTCCATCCTATCCTATCCTATCCTCCATCCTATCCTATCCTCTATCCTGTCCTATCCTCTATCCTATCCTATTCTCTATATTATCTTATCCTCTATACTATCCTGTACTCTATCCTATCCTATCCTCTATCGTATCTTATCCTCTACCCTATCCTATCCTCTATCCTATCCTATCCTCTATCCTATCCTATCCTCTATCCTGTCCTATCCTCAATCCTATCCTATCCTCTATCCTATTCTATCCTCTATCCTATCCTATCCTCTGTCCTATCCCATCCTCTATCCTATCCTATCCTCTATCGTATCGTATCCTCTATCCTTATCCAATTCTCTATCCTACCCTCTATCCTATCTTATCCTCTATCGTATCGTATCCTCTATCCTATCCAATCCTCTATCCTATCATCTATCCTATCCTATCCTCTATCCTATCCTATCCTCTATCCTATCCTATCCTCTATCCTGTCCTATCCTCTATCCTATCCTATTCTCTATATTATCTTATCCTCTATACTATCCTGTACTCTATTCTATCCTATCCTCAATCCTATCCTATCCTCTATCCTAGCTTATCATATCCTCTATCCTATCCTATCCTCTATCCTATCCTATCCTATCCTATCCTCTATCCCATAATATCCTCAATCCTATCCAATCCTCTATCCTATCCTCTATCCTATCCTATCCTCTATCCTATCCTATCCTCTATCCTGTCCTATCCTCTATCCTATCCTATTCTCTATATTATCTTATCCTCTATACTATCCTGTACTCTATCCTATCCTATCCTCAATCCTATCCTATCCTCTATCCTAGCTTATCATATCCTCTATCCTATGCTATCCTCTATCCTATCCTCTACCCTATCCTATCCTCTATCCTGTCCTATCCTCTATCCTGTCCTATCCTCTATCCTATCCTATTTTCTATATTATCTTATTCTCTATACTATCCTGTACTCTATCCTATCCTATCCGCCATCCTGTCCTATCCTCTATCCTATCCTATTCTCTATATTATCTTATCCTCTATACTATCCTGTACTCTATCCTATCCTATCCTCAATCCTATCCTATCCTCTATCCTAGCCTATCATATCCTCTATCCTATCCTATCCTCTATCCTATCCAATCCTCTATCCTATCCTATCCTCTATCCTATCCTATCCTCTATCCTGTCCTATCCTCTATCCTATCCTATTCTCTATATTATCTTATCCTCAATACTATCCTGTACTCTATCCTATCCTATCCTCTATCCTGGCCTATCCTCTATCCTATCCTATATTATCTTATCCTCTATCCTATCCTATCCTCTATCCTATCCTATCCTCTATCCTATACTATCCTCTATAATATCGTATCCTTCATCCTACAGTATCATATATCCTATCCTATCCTCTATCCTATCCTATCCTCTATCCTATCCTATCCTCTATCCTATCCTATCCTATCCTATCCTATCCTATCCTCTATGCTAGCCTATTATATCCTCTATCCCATCCAATTCTCTATACTACCCTCTATCCTATCTTATCCTCTATCGTATCGTATCCTCTATCCTATCCAATCCACTATCCTATCATCTATCCTATTCTATCCTATATCCTATCCTATCCTCTATCCTATCCAATCCTCTATCCTATCATCTATCCTATCCTATCCTCAATCCTATCCTATCCTCTATCCTATTCTATTCTCGATACTATCCTATCCTCTATCCTATCCTATCCTCTATCCTGTCCTATCCTCTAACCTATCCTATTCTCTATATTATCTTATCCTCTATACTATCCTGTACTCTATTCTATCCTATCCTCTATCTTATCCTATCCTCTACCCTATCCTATCCTCTATCTTATCCTATTCTCTACCCTATCCTATCCTCTATAATATCGTATCCTCCATCCTATAATATCATATATCCTATCTTATCCTCTATCCTATCCTATCCTATCCTATCCTCTATCCCATATTATCCTCAATCCTATTCAATTCTCTATCCTACCCTCTATCCTATCCTATCCTCTATCGTATCGTATCCTCTATCCTATCCAATCCTCTATCTTATCATCTATCCTATCCTATCCTCAATCCTATCCTATCCTCTATCCTATTCTATCCTCTATCCTATCCTATCCTCTGTCCTATCCCATCCTCTATCCTATCCTATCCTCTATCGTATCGTATCCTCTATCCTTATCCAATTCTCTATCCTACCCTCTATCCTATCTTATCCTCTATCGTATCGTATCCTCTATCCTATCCAATCCTCTATCCTATCATCTATCCTATCCTATCCTCTATCCTATCCTATCCTCTATCCTATCCTATCCTCTATCCTGTCCTATCCTCTATCCTATCCTATTCTCTATATTATCTTATCCTCTATACTATCCTGTACTCTATTCTATCCTATCCTCAATCCTATCCTATCCTCTATCCTAGCTTATCATAGCCTCTATCCTATCCTATCCTCTATCCTATCCAATCCTCTATCCTATCCTCTATCCCATAATATCCTCAATCCTATCCTATCCTCTATCCTATTCAATCCTCTATCCTATCCTATCCTCTGTCCTATCCCATCCTCTATCCTATCCTATCCTCTATCGTATCGTATCCTCTATCCCATCCAATTCTCTATCCTACCCTCTATCCTATCCTATCCTCTATCGTATCCTATCCTCTATCCTATCCAATCCTCTATCCTATCATCTATCCTATCCTATCCTCAATCCTATCCTATCCTCTATCCTATTCTATTCTCTATACTATCCTATCCTCTATCCTATCCTATCCTCTATCCTGTCCTATCCTCTAACCTATCCTATTCTCTATATTATCTTATCCTCTATACTATCCTGTACTCTATTCTATCCTATCCTCTATCTTATCCTATCCTCTACCCTATCCTATCCTCTATCTTATCCTATTCTCTACCCTATCCTATCCTCTATAATATCGTATCCTCCATCCTATAATATCATATATCCTATCTTATCCTCTATCCTATCCTATCCTATCCTATCCTCTATCCCATATTATCCTCAATCCTATTCAATTCTCTATCCTACCCTCTATCCTATCCTATCCTCTATCGTATCGTATCCTCTATCCTATCCAATCCTCTATCTTATCATCTATCCTATCCTATCCTCAATCCTATCCTATCCTCTATCCTATTCTATCCTCTATCCTATCCTATCCTCTGTCCTATCCCATCCTCTATCCTATCCTATCCTCTATCGTATCGTATCCTCTATCCTTATCCAATTCTCTATCCTACCCTCTATCCTATCTTATCCTCTATCGTATCGTATCCTCTATCCTATCCAATCCTCTATCCTATCATCTATCCTATCCTATCCTCTATCCTATCCTATCCTCTATCCTATTCTATTCTCTATACTATCCTATCCTCTATCCTATCCTATCCTCTATCGTATTCTATTCTCTATCCTATCCTATACTCTATCCTATCCTATCCTCCATCCTATCCTATCCTATCCTCTATCCTATCCTATCCTCTATCCTGTCCTATCCTCTATCCTATCCTATCCTCTATCCTAGCTTATCATATCCTCTATCCTATCCTATCCTCTATCCTATCCTATCCTCTATCCTATCCTATCCTCTATCGTATCGTATCCTCTATCCTATCCAAACCTCTATCCTATCATCTATCCTATCCTATCCTCAATCCTATCCTATCCTCTATCCTATTCTATTCTCTATACTATCCTATCCTCTATCCTATCCTATCCTCTATCCTATCCTATCCTCCATCCTATCCTCCATCCTATCCTATCCTCTATCCTATCCTATCCTCTATCCTGTCCTATCCTCTATCCTATCCTATTCTCTATATTATCTTATCCTCTATACTATCCTGTACTCTATCCTATCCTATCCTCCATCCTGTCCTATCCTCTATCCTATCCTATTCTCTATATTATCTTATCCTCTATACTATCCTGTACTCTATCCTATCCTATCCTCTATCGTATCTTATCCTCTACCCTATCCTATCCTCTATCCTATCCTATCCTCTGTCCTATCCTATCCTCTATCCTATCCTATCCTCTATCCTATCCTATCCTCTATCCTATCATATCCTCTATCCTATCCAATCCCCTATCCTATCGTCTATCCTATCCTATCCTCTATCCTATCCTATCCTCTATCCTATCCTATCCTGTATCATATCGTATCCTCTATGCCATCCAATTCTCTATCCTACCCTCTATCCTATCCTATCCTCTATCGTATCGTATCCTCTATCCCATCCAATCCTCTATCCTATCATCTATCCTATCCTATCCTCTATCCTATTCTATTCTCTATACTATCCTATCCTCTATCCTATCCTATCCTCTATCGTATTCTATTCTCTATCCTATCCTGTACTCTATCCTATCCTATCCTCCATCCTATCCTATCCTATCCTCCATCCTATCCTATCCTCTATCCTGTCCTATCCTCTATCCTATCCTATTCTCTATATTATCTTATCCTCTATACTATCCTGTACTCTATCCTATCCTATCGTCTATCCTATCCTCTCCTCTATCCTATCCTATCCTCTGTCCTATCCTATCCTCTGTCCTGTCCTATCCTCTATCCTATCATATCCTCTATCCTATCCAATCCCCCATCCTATCGTCTATCCTATCCTATCCTCCATCCCATAATATCATATACCCTATCCTATCCTCTATCGTATCGTATCCTCTATCCTATCCAATTCTCTATCCTACCGTCTATCCTAGCATATCCTCTATCGTATGGTATCCTCTGTCCTATCCTATCCTCTATCCTATCCTATCCTCTATCCTATCCTATCCTCTATCCTATCATATCCTCTATCCTATCCAATCCCCTATCCTATCGTCTATCCTATCCTATCCTCTATAATATCCTATCCTCTATCCTATCCTATCCTCTATCGTATCGTATCCTCTATGCCATCCAATTCTCTATTCTACCCTCTATCCTATCCGATCCTCTATCGTATCGTATCCTCTATCCCATCCAATCCTCTATCCTATCATCTATCCTATCCTATCCTCAATCCTATCCTATCCTCTATCCTATTCTATTCTCTATACTATCCTATCCTCTATCCTATCCTATCCTCTATCGTATTCTATTCTCTATCCTATCCTATACTCTATCCTATCCTATCCTCTATCCTATCCTATCCTCTATCCTCTCCTCTCCTCTATCCTATCCTATTCTCTATATTATCTTATCCTCTATAATATCCTGTACTCTATTCTATCCTATCCTCTATACTATCCTATCCTATCCTATTCTCTATCCCATAATATCCTCAATCCTATCCAATCCTCTATCCTATCCTCCATCCTATCCCCTATCCTATCCTATCCTCTATCCCATAATATCCTCAATCCTATCCAATCCTCTATCCTATCCTCTATCCTATCCTATCATCTATCCTATCCTATCCTCAATCCTATCCTATCCTCTATCCTATTCTATTCTCTATACTGTCCTATCCTCTATCCTATCCTATCCTCTATCCTGTCCTATCCTCTAACCTATTATATTCTCTATATTATCTTATCCTCTATACTATCCTGTACTCTATCCTATCCTATCCTCTATCCTATCCTCCCCTCTATCCTATCCTATCCTCTGTCCTATCCTATCCTCTGTCCTATCCTATCCTCTAGCCTATTCTATTCTCTATACTATCCTATCCTCTATCCTATCCCATCCTCTATCCTATCCTATCCTCTATCATGTCCTATCATCTATCCTATCCTATTCTCTATATTATCTTATCCTCTATACTATCCTGTACTCTATTCTATCCTATCCTCTATCTTATCCTATCCTCTACCCTATCCTATCCTCTATCTTATCCTATTCTCTACCCTATCCTATCCTCTATAATATCGTATCCTCCATCCTATAATATCATATATCCTATCTTATCCTCTATCCTATCCTATCCTATCCTATCCTCTATCCCATATTATCCTCAATCCTATTCAATTCTCTATCCTACCCTCTATCCTATCCTATCCTCTATCGTATCGTATCCTCTATCCTTATCCAATTCTCTATCCTACCCTCTATCCTATCTTATCCTCTATCGTATCGTATCCTCTATCCTATCCAATCCTCTATCCTATCATCTATCCTATCCTATCCTCTATCCTATCCTATCCTCTATCCTATCCTATCCTCTATCCTGTCCTATCCTCTATCCTATCCTATTCTCTATATTATCTTATCCTCTATACTATCCTGTACTCTATTCTATCCTATCCTCAATCCTATCCTATCCTCTATCCTAGCTTATCATATCCTCTATCCTATCCTATCCTCTATCCTATCCTATTCTATCCTATCCTCTATCCCATAATATCCTCAATCCTATCCAATCCTCTATCCTATCCTCTATCCTATCCTATCCTCTATCCTATCCTATCCTCTATCCTATCCTATCCTCAATCCTATCCTATCCTCTATCCTAGCTTATCATATCCTCTATCCTATCCTATCATCTATCCTATCCTATCCTCTATCGTATCGTATCCTCTATCCTATCCAAACCTCTATCCTATCATCTATCCTATCCTATCCTCAATCCTATCCTATCCTCTATCCTTTTCTATTCTCTATACTATCCTATCCTCTATCATATCCTATCCTCTATCCTAGCTTATCATATCCTCTATCCTATCCTATCCTCCATCCTATCCTCCATCCTATCCTATCCTCAATCCTATCCTATCCTCTATCCTAGCTTATCATATCCTCTATCATATCCTATCCTCTATCCTATCCTATCATCTATCCTATCCTATCCTCTATCGTATCGTATCCTCTATCCTATCCTATCCTCAATCCTATCCTATCCTCTATCCTATTCTATTCTCTATACTATCCCATCCTCTATCCTATCCTATCCTCTATCCTAGCTTATCATATCCTCTATCCTATCCTATCCTCCATCCTATCCTCCATCCTATCCTATCCTCTATCCTATCCTATCCTCTATCCTGTTCTATCCTGTATCGTATCGTATCCTCTATGCCATCCAATTGTCTATCCTACCCTCTATGCTATCCTATCCTCTATCGTATCGTATCCTCTATCCCATCCAATCCTCTATCCTGTCCTATCCTCTATCCTATCCTATTCTCTATATTATCTTATCCTCTATACTATCCTGTACTCTATTCTATCCTATCCTCAATCCTATCCTATCCTCTATCCTACCTTATCATATCCTCTATCCTATCCTATCCTCTATCCTATCCTATCCTATCCTATCCTCTATCCCATAATATCCTCAATCCTATCCAATCCTCTATCCTATCCTCTATCCTATCCTATCCTCTATCCTATCCTATCCTCTATCCTATCCTATCCTCAATCCTATCCTATCCTCTATCCTCGCTTATCATATCCTCTATCCTATCCTATCCTCTATCCTATCCTATCATCTATCCTATCCTATCCTCTATCGTATCGTATCCTCTATCCTATCCAAACCTCTATCCTATCATCTATCCTATCCTATCCTCAATCCTATCCTATCCTCTATCCAATTCTATTCTCTATACTATCCTATCCTCTATCCTATCCTATCCTCTATCCTAGCTTATCATATCCTCTATCCTATCCTATCCTCCATCCTATCCTCTATCCTATCCTATCCTCTATCCTATCCTATCCTCTATCCTGTCCTATCCTCTATCCTATCCTATTCTCTATATTATCTTATCCTCTATACTATCCTGTACTCTATCCTATCCTATCCTCTATCCTATCCTATCCTCAATCCTATCCTATCCTCTATCCTAGCTTATCATATCCTCTATCCTATGCTATCCTCTATCGTATCCTATCGTCTACCCTATCCTATCCTCTATCCTGTCGTATCCTCTATCCTATCCTATTCTCTATATTATCTTATCCTCTATACTATCCTGTACTCTATCCTATCCTATCCGCCATCCTGTCCTATCCTCTATCCTATCCTATTCTCTATATTATCTTATCCTCTATACTATCCTGTACTCTATCCTATCCTATCCTCAATCCTATCCTATCCTCTATCCTAGCCTATCATATCCTCTATCCTATCCTATCCTCTATCCTATCCTATCCTCTATCCTATCCTATCCTCTATCCTATCCTATCCTCTATCCTGTTCTATCCTGTATCGTATCGTATCCTCTATGCCATCCAATTCTCTATCCTACCCTCTATGCTATCCTATCCTCTATCGTATCGTATCCTCTATCCCATCCAATCCTCTATCCTGTCCTATCCTCTATCCTATCCTATTCTCTATATTATCTTATCCTCTATACTATCCTGTACTCTATTCTATCCTATCCTCAATCCTATCCTATCCTCTATCCTACCTTATCATATCCTCTATCCTATCCTATCCTCTATCCTATCCTATCCTATCCTATCCTCTATCCTATCCTATCCTATCCTATCCTCTATCCCATAATATCCTCAATCCTATCCAATCCTCTATCCTATCCTCTATCCTATCCTATCCTCTATCCTAGCTTATCATATCCTCTATCCTATCCTATCCTCCATCCTATCCTCCATCCTATCCTATCCTCTATCCTATCCTATCCTCTATCCTGTCATATCCTCTATCCTATCCTATTCTCTATATTATGTTATCCTCTATACTATCCTGTACTCTATCCTATCCTATCCTCCATCCTGTCCTATCCTCTATAATATCCTATTCTCTATATTATCTTATCCTCTATACTATCCTGTACTCTATCCTATCCTATCCTCTATCCTATCCTATCCTCTATCGTATCGTATCCCCTATGCCATCCAATTCTCTATTCTACCCTCTATCCTATCCGATCCTCTATCCTATCATATCCTCTATCCTATTCTATTCTCTATACTATCCTATACTCTATCCTATCCTATCCTCTATCCTATCCTATCCTCTATCCTCTCCTATCCTCTATCCTATCCTATTCTCTATATTATCTTATCCTCTATAATATCCTGTACTCTATCCTATCCTATCCTCTATACTATCCTATCCTATCCTATTCTCTATCCCATAAAATCCTCAATCCTATCCAATCCTCTATCCTATCCTCCATCCTATCCTCTATCCTATCCTATCCTCTATCCTATCCCATCCTCTATCCTATCCTATCCTCTATCCTAGCCTATCCTCTATCCTATCCTATCCTCTATCCTATCATATCCTCTATCCTATCCTATCCTCTATCCTATCCTATCCTATCCTATCCTCTATCCCATAATATCCTCAATCCTATCCAATCCTCTATCCTATCCTCTATCCTATCCTATCCTCTATCCTATCCTATCCTCAATCCTATCCTATCCTCTATCCTAGCTTATCATATCCTCTATCCTATGCTATCCTCTATCCTATCCTATCCTCTACCCTATCCTATCCTCTATCCTGTCCTATCCTCTATCCTATCCTATTCTCTATATTATCTTATCCTCTATACTATCCTGTACTCTATCCTATCCTATCCGCCATCCTGTCCTATCCTCTATCCTATCCTATTCTCTATATTATCTTATCCTCTATACTATCCTGTACTCTATCCTATCCTATCCTCAATCCTATCCTATCCTCTATCCTAGCCTATCATATCCTCTATCCTATCCTATCCTCTATCCTATCCTATCCTCTATCCTATCCTATCATCTATCCTATCCTATCCTCTATCCTGTCCTATCCTCTATCCTATCCTATTCTCTATATTATCTTATCCTCTATACTATCCTGTACTCTATCCTATCCTATCCTCTATCCTGGCCTATCCTCTATCCTATCCTATTCCCTATATTATCTTATCCTCTATCCTATCCTATCCTCTATCCTATCCTATCCTCTATCCTATCCTATTCTCTTTATTATCTTATCCTCTATACTATCCTGTACTCTATTCTATCCTATCCTCTATCTTATCCTATTATCTACCCTATCCTATCATCTATCTTATCCTATCCTCTACCCTATCCTATCCTCTATCGTATACTATCCTCTATAATATCGTATTCTCCATCCTATAGTATCATATATCCTATCCTATCCTCTATCCTATCCTCTATCCTATCCTCTATCCTATCCTCTATCCCATCCTATCGTCTATCCTATCCTATCCTCTATCCTATCCTATCCTCTATACTATCCTATCCTATCGTATCCTATCCTCTATCCCATAATATCCTCAATCCTATCCAATCCTCTATCCTATCCTCTATCCTATCCTCTATCCTATCCTATCCTCTATCCTATACTATCCTCTATAATATCGTATCCTTCATCCTATAGTATTATATATCCTATCCTATCCTCTATCCTATCCTATCCTTTATCCTATCCTATCCTCTATCCTATCCTATCCTATCCTATCCTCTATCCTATCAATCCTCTATCCTATCCTATCCTCTATCCTGTCCTATCCTCTATCCTATCCTATTCTCTATATTATCTTATCCTCTACACTATCCTGTACTCTATTCTATCCTATCCTCTATCTTATCCTATCCTCTACCCTATCCTATCCTCTATCCTATACTATCCTCTATAATATCGTATCCTCCATCCTATAGTATCATATATCCTATCCTATCCTATCCTCTATCCTATCATATCCTCTATCCTATCCTATCCTCTATCCTATCCTATCCTATCCTATCCTCTATCCCATAATATCCCCAATCCTATCCAATCCTCTATCCTATCCTCTATCCTATCCTATCCTCTATCCTATCCTATCCTCTATCCTATCCTATCCTCAATCCTATCCTATCCTCTATCCTAGCTTATCACATCCTCTATCCTATCCTATCCTCTATCCTATCCTATCATCTATCCTATCCTATCCTCTATCCTGTCCTATCCTCTATCCTATCCTATTCTCTATATTATCTTATCCTCTATACTATCCTGTACTCTATCCTATCCTATCCTCCATCCTGTCCTATCCTCTATATAATCCTATTCTCTATATTATCTTATCCTCTATACTATCCTGTACTCTATCCTATCCTATCCTCAATCCTATCCTATCCTCTATCCTATCCTATCCTATCCTATCCTATCCTCTATGCTAGCCTATTATATCCACTATCCTATCCTATTCTCTATCCTATCCTACCCTCTATCCTACCCTATCCTCTATCGTATCGTATCCTCTATCCCATCCAATCCTCTATCCTATCATCTATCCTATCCTATCCTCAATCCTATCCTATCCTCTATCTTATCCTATCCTCTACCCTATCCTATCCTCTATAATATCGTATCCTCCATCCTATAGTATCATATATCCTATCCTATCCTCTATCCTATCCTATCCTCTATCCTATCCTATCCTCTATCGTATCGTATCCTCTATCCTTATCCAATCTTCTATCCTATCATCTATCCTATCCTATCCTCTATCCTATCCTATCCTCTATCCTATCCTATCCTCTATCCTGTCCTATCCTCTATCCTATCCTATTCTCTATATTATCTTATCCTCTACACTATCCTGTACTCTATTCTATCCTATCCTCTATCTTATCCTATCCTCTACCCTATCCTATCCTCTATCCTATACTATCCTCTATAATATCGTATCCTCCATCCTATAGTATCATATATCCTATCCTATCCTATCCTCTATCCTATCATATCCTCTATCCTATCCTATCCTCTATCCTATCCTATCCTATCCTATCCTCTATCCCATAATATCCCCAATCCTATCCAATCCTCTATCCTATCCTCTATCCTATCCTATCCTCTATCCTATCCTCTATCCTATCCTATCCTCTATCCTATCCTATCCTCAATCCTATCCTATCCTCTATCCTAGCTTATCACATCCTCTATCCTATCCTATCCTCTATCCTATCCTATCCTCTACCCTATCCTATCCTCTATCCTGTCCTATCCTCTATCCTATCCTATTCTCTATATTATCTTATCCTCTATACTATCCTGTACTCTATCCTATCCTATCCGCCATCCTGTCCTATCCTCTATCCTATCCTATTCTCTATATTATCTTATCCTCTATACTATCCTGTACTCTATCCTATCCTATCCTCAATCCTATCCTATCCTCTATCCTAGCCTATCATATCCTCTATCCTATCCTATCCTCTATCCTATCCTATCCTCTATCCTGTTCTATCCTGTATCGTATCGTATCCTCTATGCCATCCAATTCTCTATCCTACCCTCTATGCTATCCTATCCTCTATCGTATCCTATCCTCTATCCCATAATATCCTCAATCCTATCCAATCCTCTCTCCTATCCTCTATCCTATCCTATCCTCTATCCTATCCTATCCTCAATCCTATCCTATCCTCTATCCTAGCTTATCATATCCTCTATCATATCCTATCCTCTATCCTATCCTATCATCTATCCTATCCTATCCTCTATCGTATCGTATCCTCTATCCTATCCTATCCTCAATCCTATCCTATCCTCTATCCTATTCTATTCTCTATACTATCCCATCCTCTATCCTATCCTATCCTCTATCCTAGCTTATCATATCCTCTATCCTATCCTATCCTCCATCCTATCCTCCATCCTATCCTATCCTCTATCCTATCCTATCCTCTATCCTGTTCTATCCTGTATCGTATCGTATCCTCTATGCCATCCAATTGTCTATCCTACCCTCTATGCTATCCTATCCTCTATCGTATCGTATCCTCTATCCCATCCAATCCTCTATCCTGTCCTATCCTCTATCCTATCCTATTCTCTATATTATCTTATCCTCTATACTATCCTGTACTCTATTCTATCCTATCCTCAATCCTATCCTATCCTCTATCCTACCTTATCATATCCTCTATCCTATCCTATCCTCTATCCTATCCTATCCTATCCTATCCTCTATCCCATAATATCCTCAATCCTATCCAATCCTCTATCCTATCCTCTATCCTATCCTATCCTCTATCCTATCCTATCCTCTATCCTATCCTATCCTCAATCCTATCCTATCCTCTATCCTCGCTTATCATATCCTCTATCCTATCCTATCCTCTATCCTATCCTATCATCTATCCTATCCTATCCTCTATCGTATCGTATCCTCTATCCTATCCAAACCTCTATCCTATCATCTATCCTATCCTATCCTCAATCCTATCCTATCCTCTATCCAATTCTATTCTCTATACTATCCTATCCTCTATCCTATCCTATCCTCTATCCTAGCTTATCATATCCTCTATCCTATCCTATCCTCCATCCTATCCTCTATCCTATCCTATCCTCTATCCTATCCTATCCTCTATCCTGTCCTATCCTCTATCCTATCCTATTCTCTATATTATCTTATCCTCTATACTATCCTGTACTCTATCCTATCCTATCCTCTATCCTATCCTATCCTCAATCCTATCCTATCCTCTATCCTAGCTTATCATATCCTCTATCCTATGCTATCCTCTATCGTATCCTATCGTCTACCCTATCCTATCCTCTATCCTGTCCTATCCTCTATCCTATCCTATTCTCTATATTATCTTATCCTCTATACTATCCTGTACTCTATCCTATCCTATCCGCCATCCTGTCCTATCCTCTATCCTATCCTATTCTCTATATTATCTTATCCTCTATACTATCCTGTACTCTATCCTATCCTATCCTCAATCCTATCCTATCCTCTATCCTATCCTATCCTCTATCCTATCCTATCCTCTATCCTATCCTATCCTCTATCCTGTTCTATCCTGTATCGTATCGTATCCTCTATGCCATCCAATTCTCTATCCTACCCTCTATGCTATCCTATCCTCTATCGTATCGTATCCTCTATCCCATCCAATCCTCTATCCTGTCCTATCCTCTATCCTATCCTATTCTCTATATTATCTTATCCTCTATACTATCCTGTACTCTATTCTATCCTATCCTCAATCCTATCCTATCCTCTATCCTACCTTATCATATCCTCTATCCTATCCTATCCTCTATCCTATCCTATCCTATCCTATCCTCTATCCTATCCTATCCTATCCTATCCTCTATCCCATAATATCCTCAATCCTATCCAATCCTCTATCCTATCCTCTATCCTATCCTATCCTCTATCCTAGCTTATCATATCCTCTATCCTATCCTATCCTCCATCCTATCCTCCATCCTATCCTATCCTCTATCCTATCCTATCCTCTATCCTGTCATATCCTCTATCCTATCCTATTCTCTATATTATGTTATCCTCTATACTATCCTGTACTCTATCCTATCCTATCCTCCATCCTGTCCTATCCTCTATAATATCCTATTCTCTATATTATCTTATCCTCTATACTATCCTGTACTCTATCCTATCCTATCCTCTATCCTATCCTATCCTCTATCGTATCGTATCCTCTATGCCATCCAATTCTCTATTCTACCCTCTATCCTATCCAATCCTCTATCCTATCCTCCATCCTATCCTCTATCCTATCCTATCCTCTATCCTATCCCATCCTCTATCCTATCCTATCCTCTATCCTAGCCTATCCTCTATCCTATCCTATCCTCTATCCTATCATATCCTCTATCCTATCCTATCCTCTATCCTATCCTATCCTATCCTATCCTCTATCCCATAATATCCTCAATCCTATCCAATCCTCTATCCTATCCTCTATCCTATCCTATCCTCTATCCTATCCTATCCTCAATCCTATCCTATCCTCTATCCTAGCTTATCATATCCTCTATCCTATGCTATCCTCTATCCTATCCTATCCTCTACCCTATCCTATCCTCTATCCTGTCCAATCCTCTATCCTATCCTATTCTCTATATTATCTTATCCTCTATACTATCCTGTACTCTATCCTATCCTATCCGCCATCCTGTCCTATCCTCTATCCTATCCTATTCTCTATATTATCTTATCCTCTATACTATCCTGTACTCTATCCTATCCTATCCTCAATCCTATCCTATCCTCTATCCTAGCCTATCATATCCTCTATCCTATCCTATCCTCTATCCTATCCTATCCTCTATCCTATCCTATCATCTATCCTATCCTATCCTCTATCCTGTCCTATCCTCTATCCTATCCTATTCTCTATATTATCTTATCCTCTATACTATCCTGTACTCTATCCTATCCTATCCTCTATCCTGGCCTATCCTCTATCCTATCCTATTCCCTATATTATCTTATCCTCTATCCTATCCTATCCTCTATCCTATCCTATCCTCTATCCTATCCTATCCTCTACCCTATCCTATCCTCTATCCTGTCCTATCCTCTATCCTATCCTATTCTCTATATTATCTTATCCTCTATACTATCCTGTACTCTATCCTATCCTATCCGCCATCCTGTCCTATCCTCTATCCTATCCTATTCTCTATATTATCTTATCCTCTATACTATCCTGTACTCTATCCTATCCTATCCTCAATCCTATCCTATCCTCTATCCTAGCCTATCATATCCTCTATCCTATCCTATCCTCTATCCTATCCTATCCTCTATCCTGTTCTATCCTGTATCGTATCGTATCCTCTATGCCATCCAATTCTCTATCCTACCCTCTATGCTATCCTATCCTCTATCGTATCCTATCCTCTATCCCATAATATCCTCAATCCTATCCAATCCTCTCTCCTATCCTCTATCCTATCCTATCCTCTATCCTATCCTATCCTCAATCCTATCCTATCCTCTATCCTAGCTTATCATATCCTCTATCATATCCTATCCTCTATCCTATCCTATCATCTATCCTATCCTATCCTCTATCGTATCGTATCCTCTATCCTATCCTATCCTCAATCCTATCCTATCCTCTATCCTATTCTATTCTCTATACTATCCCATCCTCTATCCTATCCTATCCTCTATCCTAGCTTATCATATCCTCTATCCTATCCTATCCTCCATCCTATCCTCCATCCTATCCTATCCTCTATCCTATCCTATCCTCTATCCTGTTCTATCCTGTATCGTATCGTATCCTCTATGCCATCCAATTGTCTATCCTACCCTCTATGCTATCCTATCCTCTATCGTATCGTATCCTCTATCCCATCCAATCCTCTATCCTGTCCTATCCTCTATCCTATCCTATTCTCTATATTATCTTATCCTCTATACTATCCTGTACTCTATTCTATCCTATCCTCAATCCTATCCTATCCTCTATCCTACCTTATCATATCCTCTATCCTATCCTATCCTCTATCCTATCCTATCCTATCCTATCCTCTATCCCATAATATCCTCAATCCTATCCAATCCTCTATCCTATCCTCTATCCTATCCTATCCTCTATCCTATCCTATCCTCTATCCTATCCTATCCTCAATCCTATCCTATCCTCTATCCTCGCTTATCATATCCTCTATCCTATCCTATCCTCTATCCTATCCTATCATCTATCCTATCCTATCCTCTATCGTATCGTATCCTCTATCCTATCCAAACCTCTATCCTATCATCTATCCTATCCTATCCTCAATCCTATCCTATCCTCTATCCAATTCTATTCTCTATACTATCCTATCCTCTATCCTATCCTATCCTCTATCCTAGCTTATCATATCCTCTATCCTATCCTATCCTCCATCCTATCCTCTATCCTATCCTATCCTCTATCCTATCCTATCCTCTATCCTGTCCTATCCTCTATCCTATCCTATTCTCTATATTATCTTATCCTCTATACTATCCTGTACTCTATCCTATCCTATCCTCTATCCTATCCTATCCTCAATCCTATCCTATCCTCTATCCTATCCTATCCTCCATCCTATCCTCCATCCTATCCTATCCTCTATCCTATCCTATCCTCTATCCTGTCATATCCTCTATCCTATCCTATTCTCTATATTATGTTATCCTCTATACTATCCTGTACTCTATCCTATCCTATCCTCCATCCTGTCCTATCCTCTATAATATCCTATTCTCTATATTATCTTATCCTCTATACTATCCTGTACTCTATCCTATCCTATCCTCTATCCTATCCTATCCTCTATCGTATCGTATCCTCTATGCCATCCAATTCTCTATTCTACCCTCTATCCTATCCAATCCTCTATCCTATCCTCCATCCTATCCTCTATCCTATCCTATCCTCTATCCTATCCCATCCTCTATCCTATCCTATCCTCTATCCTAGCCTATCCTCTATCCTATCCTATCCTCTATCCTATCATATCCTCTATCCTATCCTATCCTCTATCCTATCCTATCCTATCCTATCCTCTATCCCATAATATCCTCAATCCTATCCAATCCTCTATCCTATCCTCTATCCTATCCTATCCTCTATCCTATCCTATCCTCAATCCTATCCTATCCTCTATCCTAGCTTATCATATCCTCTATCCTATGCTATCCTCTATCCTATCCTATCCTCTACCCTATCCTATCCTCTATCCTGTCCAATCCTCTATCCTATCCTATTCTCTATATTATCTTATCCTCTATACTATCCTGTACTCTATCCTATCCTATCCGCCATCCTGTCCTATCCTCTATCCTATCCTATTCTCTATATTATCTTATCCTCTATACTATCCTGTACTCTATCCTATCCTATCCTCAATCCTATCCTATCCTCTATCCTAGCCTATCATATCCTCTATCCTATCCTATCCTCTATCCTATCCTATCCTCTATCCTATCCTATCATCTATCCTATCCTATCCTCTATCCTGTCCTATCCTCTATCCTATCCTATTCTCTATATTATCTTATCCTCTATACTATCCTGTACTCTATCCTATCCTATCCTCTATCCTGGCCTATCCTCTATCCTATCCTATTCCCTATATTATCTTATCCTCTATCCTATCCTATCCTCTATCCTATCCTATCCTCTATCCTATCCTATTCTCTTTATTATCTTATCCTCTATACTATCCTGTACTCTATTCTATCCTATCCTCTATCTTATCCTATTATCTACCCTATCCTATCATCTATCTTATCCTATCCTCTACCCTATCCTATCCTCTATCGTATACTATCCTCTATAATATCGTATTCTCCATCCTATAGTATCATATATCCTATCCTATCCTCTATCCTATCCTCTATCCTATCCTCTATCCTATCCTCTATCCCATCCTATCGTCTATCCTATCCTATCCTCTATCCTATCCTATCCTCTATACTATCCTATCCTATCGTATCCTATCCTCTATCCCATAATATCCTCAATCCTATCCAATCCTCTATCCTATCCTCTATCCTATCCTCTATCCTATCCTATCCTCTATCCTATACTATCCTCTATAATATCGTATCCTTCATCCTATAGTATTATATATCCTATCCTATCCTCTATCCTATCCTATCCTTTATCCTATCCTATCCTCTATCCTATCCTATCCTATCCTATCCTCTATCCTATCAATCCTCTATCCTATCCTATCCTCTATCCTGTCCTATCCTCTATCCTATCCTATTCTCTATATTATCTTATCCTCTACACTATCCTGTACTCTATTCTATCCTATCCTCTATCTTATCCTATCCTCTACCCTATCCTATCCTCTATCCTATACTATCCTCTATAATATCGTATCCTCCATCCTATAGTATCATATATCCTATCCTATCCTATCCTCTATCCTATCATATCCTCTATCCTATCCTATCCTCTATCCTATCCTATCCTATCCTATCCTCTATCCCATAATATCCCCAATCCTATCCAATCCTCTATCCTATCCTCTATCCTATCCTATCCTCTATCCTATCCTATCCTCTATCCTATCCTATCCTCAATCCTATCCTATCCTCTATCCTAGCTTATCACATCCTCTATCCTATCCTATCCTCTATCCTATCCTATCATCTATCCTATCCTATCCTCTATCCTGTCCTATCCTCTATCCTATCCTATTCTCTATATTATCTTATCCTCTATACTATCCTGTACTCTATCCTATCCTATCCTCCATCCTGTCCTATCCTCTATATAATCCTATTCTCTATATTATCTTATCCTCTATACTATCCTGTACTCTATCCTATCCTATCCTCAATCCTATCCTATCCTCTATCCTATCCTATCCTATCCTATCCTATCCTCTATGCTAGCCTATTATATCCACTATCCTATCCTATTCTCTATCCTATCCTACCCTCTATCCTACCCTATCCTCTATCGTATCGTATCCTCTATCCCATCCAATCCTCTATCCTATCATCTATCCTATCCTATCCTCAATCCTATCCTATCCTCTATCTTATCCTATCCTCTACCCTATCCTATCCTCTATAATATCGTATCCTCCATCCTATAGTATCATATATCCTATCCTATCCTCTATCCTATCCTATCCTCTATCCTATCCTATCCTCTATCGTATCGTATCCTCTATCCTTATCCAATCTTCTATCCTATCATCTATCCTATCCTATCCTCTATCCTATCCTATCCTCTATCCTATCCTATCCTCTATCCTGTCCTATCCTCTATCCTATCCTATTCTCTATATTATCTTATCCTCTACACTATCCTGTACTCTATTCTATCCTATCCTCTATCTTATCCTATCCTCTACCCTATCCTATCCTCTATCCTATACTATCCTCTATAATATCGTATCCTCCATCCTATAGTATCATATATCCTATCCTATCCTATCCTCTATCCTATCATATCCTCTATCCTATCCTATCCTCTATCCTATCCTATCCTATCCTATCCTCTATCCCATAATATCCCCAATCCTATCCAATCCTCTATCCTATCCTCTATCCTATCCTATCCTCTATCCTATCCTCTATCCTATCCTATCCTCTATCCTATCCTATCCTCAATCCTATCCTATCCTCTATCCTAGCTTATCACATCCTCTATCCTATCCTATCCTCTATCCTATCCTATCATCTATCCTATCCTATCCTCTATCCTGTCCTATCCTCTATCCTATCCTATTCTCTATATTATCTTATCCTCTATACTATCCTGTACTCTATCCTATCCTATCCTCCATCCTGTCCTATCCTCTATATAATCCTATTCTCTATATTATCTTATCCTCTATACTATCCTGTACTCTATCCTATCCTATCCTCAATCCTATCCTATCCTCTATCCTAGCCTATCATATCCTCTATCCTATCCTATCCTCTATCTTATCCTATCCTCTATCCTATCATATCCTCTATCCTATCCTATCCTCTATCCTATCCTATCCTATCCTATCCTCTATCCCATAATATCCCCAATCCTATCCAATCCTCTATCCTATCCTATCCTCTATCCTATCCTATCCTCTATCCTATCCTATCCTCAATCCTATCCTATCCTCTATCCTAGCTTATCACATCCTCTATCATATCCTATCCTCTATCCTATCCTATCATCTATCCTATCCTATCCTCTATCCTGTCCTATCCTCTATCCTATCCTATTCTCTATATTATCTTATCCTCTATACTATCCTGTACTCTATCCTATCCTATCCTCAATCCTATCCTATCCTCTATCCTAGCCTATCATATCCTCTATCCTATCCTATCCTCTATCTTATCCTATCCTCTATCCTATCCTATCCTCTATCCTATCCTATCCTCTGTCCTATCCCATCCTCTATCCTATCCTATCCTCTATCGTATCGTATCCTCTATCCCATCCAATTCTCTATCCTATCATCTATCCTATCCTATCCTCAATCCTATCCTATCCTCTATCCTAGCCTATCATATCCTATATCCTATCCTATCCTCAATCCTATCCTATCCTCTATCCTAGCCTATCATATCCTCTATCCTATCCTATCCTCTATCTTATCCTATCCTCTATCCTATCATATCCTCTATCCTATCCTATCCTCTATCCTATCCTATCCTATCCTATCCTCTATCCCATAATATCCCCAATCCTATCCAATCCTCTATCCTATCCTCTATCCTATCCTATCCTCTATCCTATCCTATCCTCTATCCTATCCTATCCTCTATCCTATCCTATCCTCAATCCTATCCTATCCTCTATCCTAGCTTATCACATCATCTATCCTATCCTATCCTCTATCCTATCCTATCATCTATCCTATCCTATCCTCTATCCTGTCCTATCCTCTATCCTATCCTATTCTGTATATTATCTTATCCTCTATACTATCCTGTACTCTATCCTATCCTATCCTCAATCCTATCCTATCCTCTATCCTAGCCTATCATATCCTCTATCCTATCCTATCCTCTATCTTATCCTATCCTCTATCCTATCCTATCCTCTATCCTATCCTATCCTCAATCCTATCCTCTATCCTATCCTATCCTCTATCCTAACCTATCCTCTATCCTATCCTATCCTCTATCCTGTCCTATCCTCTATCCTATCCTATTCTCTATATTATCTTATCCTCTATACTATCCTGTGCTCTATTATATCCTATCCTCTATCTTATCCTATCATCTAGCCTATCCTATCTTCTATCCTATCCTATCCTATCCTATCCTCTATCCTATAATATCCTCTATCCTATAATATCCTCAATCCTATTCAATTCTCTATCCTACCCTCTATCCTATCCTATCCTCTATCCTATCCTATCCTCTATTATATCCTATCCTCTATTCTATCCTATCCTCTATCCTATCCTATACTCAATCCTATCCTATCCTCTATCCTATTCTATCCTATATCCTATCCTATCCTCTATCCTATCCTATCCTCTATCCTGTCCTATCCTCTATCCTATCCTATTCTCTATATTATCTTATCCTCTATACTATCCTGTGCTCTATTCTATCCTATCCTCTATCTTATCCTATCATCTAGCCTATAGTATCTTCTGTCCTATCCTATCCTATCCTATCCTCTATCCTATAATATCCTCTATCCTATAATATCCTCAATCCTATTCAATTCTCTATCCTACCCTCTATGCTATCCTATCCTCTATCGTATCGTATCCTCTATCCCATCCAATCCTCTATCCTATCATCTATCCTATCCTATCCTCAATCCTATCCTATCCTCTATCCTATTCTATTCTCTATACTATCCTATCCTCTATCCTATCCTATCCTCTATCGTATTCTATTCTCTATCCTATCCTATACTCTATCCTATCCTATCCTCCATCCTATCCTATCCTATCCTCTATCCTATCCTATCCTCTATCCTGTCCTATCCTCTATCCTATCCTATTCTCTATATTATCTTATCCTCTATACTATCCTGTACTCTATCCTATACTATCGTCTATCCTATCCTCTCCTCTATCCTATCCTATCCTCTGTCCTATCCTATCCTCTGTCCTGTCCTATCCTCTATCCTATCCTATCCTCCATCCTATCCTCCATCCTATCCTATCCTCTATCCTATCCTATCCTCTATCCTGTCCTATCCTCTATCCTATCCTATTCTCTATATTATCTTATCCTCTATACTATCCTGTACTCTATCCTATCCTATCCTCCATCCTGTCCTATCCTCTATCCTATCCTATCCTCTATAATATCGTATCCTCCATCCTATAATATCATATATCCTATTCTATCCTCTATCGTATTGTGTCCTCTATCCTATTCAATTCTCTATCCTACCCTCTATCCCAGCCTATCCTCTATCGTATGGTAACCCCTATCCTATCCATTCCTCTATCGTATTCTATTCTCTATCCTATCCTATCCTCTATCCTATCCTATCCTCTATCCTATCCTATCCTCTATCCTGTCCTATCCTCTATCCTATCCTATTCTCTATATAATCTTATCCTCTATACTATCCTGTACTCTATTCTATCCTATCCTCTATCTTATCCTATCCTCTACCATATCCTATCCTCTATCCTATTCTATCCAATCCTATCCTATCCTCTATCCCATAATATCCTCAATCCTATTCAATTCTCTATCCTACCCTCTATCCTATCCTATCCTCTATCGTATCTTATCCTCTATCCCATCCAATTCTCTATCCTACCCCCTATCCTATCTTATCCTCTATCGTATCGTATCCTCTATCCTATCCAATCCTCTATCCTACATCTATCCTATTCTATCCTATATCCTATCCTATCCTCTATCCTATCCTATCCTCTATCCTGTCATATCCTCTATCCTATCCTATTCTCTATATTATGTTATCCTCTATACTATCCTGTACTCTATCCTATCCTATCCTCCATCCTGTCCTATCCTCTATAATATCCTATTCTCTATATTATCTTATCCTCTATACTATCCTGTACTCTATCCTATCCTATCCTCTATCGTATCTTATCCTCTACCCTATCCTATCCTTTATCCTATCCTATCCTCTGTCCTATCCTATCCTCTGTCCTGTCCTATCCTCTATCCTATCATATCCTCTATCCTATCCAATCCCCCATCCTATCGTCTATCCTATCCTATCCTCCATCCCATAATATCATATACCCTATCCTATCCTCTATCGTATCGTATCCTCCATCCTATCCAATTCTCTATCCTACCGTCTATCCTAGCATATCCTCTATCGTATGGTATCCTCTGTCCTATCCTATCCTCTATCCTATCCTATCCTCTATCCTATCCTATCCTCTATCCTATCATATCCTCTATCCTATCCAATCCCCTATAATATCGTCTATCCTATCCTATCCTCTATAATATCCTATCCTCTATCCTATCCTATCCTCTATCCTATCCTATCCTCTATCGTATCGTATCCTCTATGCCATCCAATTCTCTATTCTACCCTCTATCCTATCCGATCCTCTATCCTATCATATCCTCTATCCTATTCTATTCTCTATACTATCCTATACTCTATCCTATCCTATCCTCTATCCTATCCTATCCTCTATCCTCTCCTATCCTCTATCCTATCCTATTCTCTATATTATCTTATCCTCTATAATATCCTGTACTCTATCCTATCCTATCCTCTATCCTAGCCTATCCTCTATCCTATCCTATCCTCTATCCTATCATATCCTCTATCCTATCCTATCCTCTATCCTATCCTATCCTATCCTATCCTCTATCCCATAATATCCTCAATCCTATCCAATCCTCTATCCTATCCTCTATCCTATCCTATCCTCTATCCTATCCTATCCTCAATCCTATCCTATCCTCTATCCTAGCTTATCATATCCTCTATCCTATGCTATCCTCTATCCTATCCTATCCTTTACCCTATCCTATCCTCTATCCTGTCCTATCCTCTATCCTATCCTATTCTCTATATTATCTTATCCTCTATACTATCCTGTACTCTATCCTATCCTATCCGCCATCCTGTCCTATCCTCTATCCTATCCTATTCTCTATATTATCTTATCCTCTATACTATCCTGTACTCTATCCTATCCTATCCTCAATCCTATCCTATCCTCTATCCTAGCCTATCATATCATCTATCCTATCCTATCCTCTATCCTATCCTATCCTCTATCCTATCCTATCCTCTATCCTATCCTATCCTCTATCCTGTCCTATCCTCTATCCTATCCTATTCTCTATATTATCTTATCCTCTATACTATCCTGTACTCTATCCTATCCTATCCTCTATCCTGGCCTATCCTCTATGCTATCCTATTCCCTATATTATCTTATCCTCTATCCTATCCTATCCTCTATCCTATCCTATCCTCTATCCTATCCTATCCTCTATCCTATCCTATCCTCTATCCTATCCTATCCTCTATCCTATCCTATTCTCTTTATTATCTTATCCTCTATACTATCCTGTACTCTATTCTATCCTATCCTCTATCTTATCCTATTATCTACCCTATCCTATCATCTACCTTATCCTATCCTCTACCCCTATCCTATCCTCTATCGTATTCTCCATCCTATAGTATCATATATCCTATCCTATCCTCTATCCTATCCTCTATCCTATCCTCTATCCTATCCTCTATCCCATCCTATCGTCTATCCTATCCTATCCTCTATCCTATCCTATCCTCTATACTATCCTATCCTATCGTATCCTATCCTCTATCCCATAATATCCTCAATCCTATCCAATCCTCTATCCTATCCTCTATCCTATCCTCTATCCTATCCTATCCTCTATCCTATACTATCCTCTATAATATCGTATCCTTCATCCTATAGTATTATATATCCTATCCTATCCTCCATCCTATCCTATCCTCTATCCTATCCTATCCTCTATCCTGTCCTATCCTCTATCCTATCCTATTCTCTATATTATCTTATCCTCTATACTATCCTGTACTCTATCCTATCCTATCCTCCATCCTGTCCTATCCTCTATCCTATCCTATTCTCTATATTATCTTATCCTCTATACTATCCTGTACTCTATCCTATCCTATCCTCTATCGTATCTTATCCTCCACCCTATCCTATCCTCTATCCTATCCTATCCTCTGTCCTATCCTATCCTCTATCCTATCCTATCCTCCATCCTATCCTATCCTCTATCCTATCATATCCTCTATCCTATCCAATCCCCTATCCTATCGTCTATCCTATCCTATCCTCTATCCTATCCTATCCTCTATCCTATCCTATCCTGTATCGTATCCTATCCTCTACAATATCCTATCCTCTATCCTATCCTATCCTCTATCCTATCCTATCCTCTATCGTATCGTATCCTCTATGCCATCCAATTCTCTATTCTACCCTCTATCCTATCCGATCCTCTATCGTATCGTATCCTCTATCCCATCCAATTCTCTATCCTATCATCTATCCTATCCTATCCTCAATCCTATCCTATCCTCTATCCTAGCCTATCATATCCTATATCCTATCCTATCCTCAATCCTATCCTATCCTCTATCCTAGCCTATCATATCCTCTATCCTATCCTATCCTCTATCTTATCCTATCCTCTATCCTATCATATCCTCTATCCTATCCTATCCTCTATCCTATCCTATCCTATCCTATCCTCTATCCCATAATATCCCCAATCCTATCCAATCCTCTATCCTATCCTCTATCCTATCCTATCCTCTATCCTATCCTATCCTCTATCCTATCCTATCCTCTATCCTATCCTATCCTCAATCCTATCCTATCCTCTATCCTAGCTTATCACATCCTCTATCCTATCCTATCCTCTATCCTATCCTATCATCTATCCTATCCTATCCTCTATCCTGTCCTATCCTCTATCCTATCCTATTCTGTATATTATCTTATCCTCTATACTATCCTGTACTCTATCCTATCCTATCCTCAATCCTATCCTATCCTCTATCCTAGCCTATCATATCCTCTATCCTATCCTATCCTCTATCTTATCCTATCCTCTATCGTATCCTATCCTCTATCCTATCCTATCCTCAATCCTATCCTCTATCCTATCCTATCCTCTATCCTAACCTATCCTCTATCCTATCCTATCCTCTATCCTGTCCTATCCTCTATCCTATCCTATTCTCTATATTATCTTATCCTCTATACTATCCTGTGCTCTATTCTATCCTATCCTCTATCTTATCCTATCATCTAGCCTATCCTATCTTCTATCCTATCCTATCCTATCCTATCCTCTATCCTATAATATCCTCTATCCTATAATATCCTCAATCCTATTCAATTCTCTATCCTACCCTCTATCCTATCCTATCCTCTATCCTATCCTATCCTCTATTATATCCTATCCTCTATTCTATCCTATCCTCTATCCTATCCTATACTCAATCCTATCCTATCCTCTATCCTATTCTATCCTATATCCTATCCTATCCTCTATCCTATCCTATCCTCTATCCTGTCCTATCCTCTATCCTATCCTATTCTCTATATTATCTTATCCTCTATACTATCCTGTGCTCTATTCTATCCTATCCTCTATCTTATCCTATCATCTAGCCTATCCTATCTTCTATCCTATCCTATCCTATCCTATCCTCTATCCTATAATATCCTCTATCCTATAATATCCTCAATCCTATTCAATTCTCTATCCTACCCTCTATGCTATCCTATCCTCTATCGTATCGTATCCTCTATCCCATCCAATCCTCTATCCTATCATCTATCCTATCCTATCCTCAATCCTATCCTATCCTCTATCCTATTCTATTCTCTATACTATCCTATCCTCTATCCTATCCTATCCTCTATCGTATTCTATTCTCTATCCTATCCTATACTCTATCCTATCCTATCCTCCATCCTATCCTATCCTATCCTCTATCCTATCCTATCCTCTATCCTGTCCTATCCTCTATCCTATCCTATTCTCTATATTATCTTATCCTCTATACTATCCTGTACTCTATCCTATACTATCGTCTATCCTATCCTCTCCTCTATCCTATCCTATCCTCTGTCCTATCCTATCCTCTGTCCTGTCCTATCCTCTATCCTATCCTATCCTCCATCCTATCCTCCATCCTATCCTATCCTCTATCCTATCCTATCCTCTATCCTGTCCTATCCTCTATCCTATCCTATTCTCTATATTATCTTATCCTCTATACTATCCTGTACTCTATCCTATCCTATCCTCCATCCTGTCCTATCCTCTATCCTATCCTATCCTCTATAATATCGTATCCTCCATCCTATAATATCATATATCCTATTCTATCCTCTATCGTATTGTGTCCTCTATCCTATTCAATTCTCAATCCTACCCTCTATCCCAGCCTATCCTCTATCGTATGGTAACCCCTATCCTATCCATTCCTCTATCGTATTCTATTCTCTATCCTATCCTATCCTCTATCCTATCCTATCCTCTATCCTATCCTATCCTCTATCCTGTCCTATCCTCTATCCTATCCTATTCTCTATATAATCTTATCCTCTATACTATCCTGTACTCTATTCTATCCTATCCTCTATCTTATCCTATCCTCTACCATATCCTATCCTCTATCCTATTCTATCCAATCCTATCCTATCCTCTATCCCATAATATCCTCAATCCTATTCAATTCTCTATCCTACCCTCTATCCTATCCTATCCTCTATCGTATCTTATCCTCTATCCCATCCAATTCTCTATCCTACCCCCTATCCTATCTTATCCTCTATCGTATCGTATCCTCTATCCTATCCAATCCTCTATCCTACATCTATCCTATTCTATCCTATATCCTATCCTATCCTCTATCCTATCCTATCCTCTATCCTGTCATATCCTCTATCCTATCCTATTCTCTATATTATGTTATCCTCTATACTATCCTGTACTCTATCCTATCCTATCCTCCATCCTGTCCTATCCTCTATAATATCCTATTCTCTATATTATCTTATCCTCTATACTATCCTGTACTCTATCCTATCCTATCCTCTATCGTATCTTATCCTCTACCCTATCCTATCCTTTATCCTATCCTATCCTCTGTCCTATCCTATCCTCTGTCCTGTCCTATCCTCTATCCTATCATATCCTCTATCCTATCCAATCCCCCATCCTATCGTCTATCCTATCCTATCCTCCATCCCATAATATCATATACCCTATCCTATCCTCTATCGTATCGTATCCTCCATCCTATCCAATTCTCTATCCTACCGTCTATCCTAGCATATCCTCTATCGTATGGTATCCTCTGTCCTATCCTATCCTCTATCCTATCCTATCCTCTATCCTATCCTATCCTCTATCCTATCATATCCTCTATCCTATCCAATCCCCTATAATATCGTCTATCCTATCCTATCCTCTATAATATCCTATCCTCTATCCTATCCTATCCTCTATCCTATCCTATCCTCTATCGTATCGTATCCTCTATGCCATCCAATTCTCTATTCTACCCTCTATCCTATCCGATCCTCTATCCTATCATATCCTCTATCCTATTCTATTCTCTATACTATCCTATACTCTATCCTATCCTATCCTCTATCCTATCCTATCCTCTATCCTCTCCTATCCTCTATCCTATCCTATTCTCTATATTATCTTATCCTCTATAATATCCTGTACTCTATTCTATCCTATCCTCTATACTATCCTATCCTATCCTATTCTCTATCCCATAAAATCCTCAATCCTATCCAATCCTCTATCCTATCCTCCATCCTATCCTCTATCCTATCCTATCCTCTATCCTATCCCATCCTCTATCCTATCCTATCCTCTATCCTAGCCTATCCTCTATCCTATCCTATCCTCTATCCTATCATATCCTCTATCCTATCCTATCCTCTATCCTATCCTATCCTATCCTATCCTCTATCCCATAATATCCTCAATCCTATCCAATCCTCTATCCTATCCTCTATCCTATCCTATCCTCTATCCTATCCTATCCTCAATCCTATCCTATCCTCTATCCTAGCTTATCATATCCTCTATCCTATGCTATCCTCTATCCTATCCTATCCTCTACCCTATCCTATCCTCTATCCTGTCCTATCCTCTATCCTATCCTATTCTCTATATTATCTTATCCTCTATACTATCCTGTACTCTATCCTATCCTATCCGCCATCCTGTCCTATCCTCTATCCTATCCTATTCTCTATATTATCTTATCCTCTATACTATCCTGTACTCTATCCTATCCTATCCTCAATCCTATCCTATCCTCTATCCTAGCCTATCATATCCTCTATCCTATCCTATCCTCTATCCTATCCTATCCTCTATCCTATCCTATCCTCTATCCTATCCTATCCTCTATCCTGTCCTATCCTCTATCCTATCCTATTCTCTATATTATCTTATCCTCTATACTATCCTGTACTCTATCCTATCCTATCCTCTATCCTGGCCTATCCTCTATCCTATCCTATTCCCTATATTATCTTATCCTCTATCCTATCCTATCCTCTATCCTATCCTATCCTCTATCCTATCCTATCCTCTATCCTATCCTATCCTCTATCCTATCCTATCCTCTATCCTATCCTATCCTCTATCCTATCCTATTCTCTTTATTATCTTATCCTCTATACTATCCTGTACTCTATTCTATCCTATCCTCTATCTTATCCTATTATCTACCCTATCCTATCATCTACCTTATCCTATCCTCTACCCCTATCCTATCCTCTATCGTATACTATCCTCTATAATATCGTATTCTCCATCCTATAGTATCATATATCCTATCCTATCCTCTATCCTATCCTCTATCCTATCCTCTATCCTATCCTCTATCCTATCCTCTATCCCATCCTATCGTCTATCCTATCCTATCCTCTATCCTATCCTATCCTCTATACTATCCTATCCTATCGTATCCTATCCTCTATCCCATAATATCCTCAATCCTATCCAATCCTCTATCCTATCCTCTATCCTATCCTCTATCCTATCCTATCCTCTATCCTATACTATCCTCTATAATATCGTATCCTTCATCCTATAGTATTATATATCCTATCCTATCCTCCATCCTATCCTATCCTCTATCCTATCCTATCCTCTATCCTGTCCTATCCTCTATCCTATCCTATTCTCTATATTATCTTATCCTCTATACTATCCTGTACTCTATCCTATCCTATCCTCCATCCTGTCCTATCCTCTATCCTATCCTATTCTCTATATTATCTTATCCTCTATACTATCCTGTACTCTATCCTATCCTATCCTCTATCGTATCTTATCCTCCACCCTATCCTATCCTCTATCCTATCCTATCCTCTGTCCTATCCTATCCTCTATCCTATCCTATCCTCCATCCTATCCTATCCTCTATCCTATCATATCCTCTATCCTATCCAATCCCCTATCCTATCGTCTATCCTATCCTATCCTCTATCCTATCCTATCCTCTATCCTATCCTATCCTGTATCGTATCCTATCCTCTACAATATCCTATCCTCTATCCTATCCTATCCTCTATCCTATCCTATCCTCTATCGTATCGTATCCTCTATGCCATCCAATTCTCTATTCTACCCTCTATCCTATCCGATCCTCTATCGTATCGTATCCTCTATCCCATCCAATCCTCTATCCTATCATCTATCCTATCCTATCCTCAATCCTATCCTATCCTCTATCCTATTCTATTCTCTATACTATCCTATCCTCTATCCTATCCTATCCTCTATCGTATTCTATTCTCTATCCTATCCTATACTCTATCCTATCCTATCCTCTATCCTATCCTATCCTCTATCCTCTCCTATCCTCTATCCTATCCTATTCTCTATATTATCTTATCCTCTATACTATCCTGTACTCTATTCTATCCTATCCTCTATACTATCCTATCCTATCCTATTCTCTATCCCATAATATCCTCAATCCTATCCAATCCCCCATCCTATCGTCTACCCTATCCTATCCACTATCTTATCCTATACTCTACCCTATCCTATCCTATCGTATCCTATCCTCTATCCCATAATATCCTCAATCCTATCCAATCCTCTATCCTATCCTCTATCCTATCCTCTATCCTATCCTATCCTCTATCCTATCCTATCCTCTATCCTATCCTATCCTCAATCCTATCCTCTATCCTATCCTATCCTCTATCCTAACCTATCCTCTATCCTATCCTATCCTCTATCCTGTCCTATCCTCTATCCTATCCTATTCTCTATATTATCTTATCCTCTATACTATCCTGTGCTCTATTCTATCCTATCCTCTATCTTATCCTATCATCTAGCCTATCCTATCTTCTATCCTATCCTATCCTATCCTATCCTCTATCCTATAATATCCTCTATCCTATAATATCCTCAATCCTATTCAATTCTCTATCCTACCCTCTATCCTATCCTATCCTCTATCCTATCCTATCCTCTATTATATCCTATCCTCTATTCTATCCTATCCTCTATCCTATCCTATACTCAATCCTATCCTATCCTCTATCCTATTCTATCCTATATCCTATCCTATCCTCTATCCTATCCTATCCTCTATCCTGTCCTATCCTCTATCCTATCCTATTCTCTATATTATCTTATCCTCTATACTATCCTGTGCTCTATTCTATCCTATCCTCTATCTTATCCTATCATCTAGCCTATCCTAACTTCTATCCTATCCTATCCTATCCTATCCTCTATCCTATAATATCCTCTATCCTATAATTTCCTCAATGCTATTCAATTCTCTATCCTACCCTCTATGCTATCCTATCCTCTATCGTATCGTATCCTCTATCCCATCCAATCCTCTATCCTATCATCTATCCTATCCTATCCTCAATCCTATCCTATCCTCTATCCTATTCTATTCTCTATACTATCCTATCCTCTATCCTATCCTATCCTCTATCGTATTCTATTCTCTATCCTATCCTATACTCTATCCTATCCTATCCTCCATCCTATCCTATCCTATCCTCTATCCTATCCTATCCTCTATCCTGTCCTATCCTCTATCCTATCCTATTCTCTATATTATCTTATCCTCTATACTATCCTGTACTCTATCCTATCCTATCCTCCATCCTGTCCTATCCTCTATCCTATCCTATCCTCTATAATATCGTATCCTCCATCCTATAATATCATATATCCTATTCTATCCTCTATCGTATTGTGTCCTCTATCCTATTCAATTCTCTATCCTACCCTCTATCCCAGCCTATCCTCTATCGTATGGTAACCCCTATCCTATCCATTCCTCTATCGTATTCTATTCTCTATCCTATCCTATCCTCTATCCTATCCTATCCTCTATCCTATCCTATCCTCTATCCTGTCCTATCCTCTATCCTATCCTATTCTCTATATAATCTTATCCTCTATACTATCCTGTACTCTATTCTATCCTATCCTCTATCTTATCCTATCCTCTACCATATCCTATCCTCTATCCTATTCTATCCAATCCTATCCTATCCTCTATCCCATAATATCCTCAATCCTATTCAATTCTCTATCCTACCCTCTATCCTATCCTATCCTCTATCGTATCTTATCCTCTATCCCATCCAATTCTCTATCCTACCCCCTATCCTATCTTATCCTCTATCGTATCGTATCCTCTATCCTATCCAATCCTCTATCCTACATCTATCCTATTCTATCCTATATCCTATCCTATCCTCTATCCTATCCTATCCTCTATCCTGTCATATCCTCTATCCTATCCTATTCTCTATATTATGTTATCCTCTATACTATCCTGTACTCTATCCTATCCTATCCTCCATCCTGTCCTATCCTCTATAATATCCTATTCTCTATATTATCTTATCCTCTATACTATCCTGTACTCTATCCTATCCTATCCTCTATCGTATCTTATCCTCTACCCTATCCTATCCTTTATCCTATCCTATCCACTGTCCTATCCTATCCTCTGTCCTGTCCTATCCTCTATCCTATCATATCCACTATCCTATCCAATCCCCCATCCTATCGTCTATCCTATCCTATCCTCCATCCCATAATATCATATACAATATCCTATCCTCTATCGTATCGTATTCTCCATCCTATCCAATTCTCTATCCTACCGTCTATCCTAGCATATCCTCTATCGTATGGTATCCTCTGTCCTATCCTATCCTCTATCCTATCCTATCCTCTATCCTATCCTATCCTCTATCCTATCATATCCTCTATCCTATCCAATCCCCTATAATATCGTCTATCCTATCCTATCCTCTATAATATCCTATCCTCTATCCTATCCTATCCTCTATCCTATCCTATCCTCTATAGTATCGTATCCTCTATGCCATCCAATTCTCTATTCTACCCTCTATCCTATCCGATCCTCTATCCTATCATATCCTCTATCCTATTCTATTCTCTATACTATCCTATACTCTATCCTATCCTATCCTCTATCCTATCCTATCCTCTATCCTCTCCTATCCTCTATCCTATCCTATTCTCTATATTATCTTATCCTCTATAATATCCTGTACTCTATTCTATCCTATCCTCTATACTATCCTATCCTATCCTATTCTCTATCCCATAAAATCCTCAATCCTATCCAATCCTCTATCCTATCCTCCATCCTATCCTCTATGCTATCCTATCCTCTATCCTATCCCATCCTCTATCCTATCCTATCCTCTATCCTAGCCTATCCTCTATCCTATCCTATCCTCTATCCTATCATATCCTCTATCCTATCCTATCCTCTATCCTATCCTATCCTCTATCCTATCCTATCCTCTATCCTATCCTATTCTCTTTAATATCTTATCCTCTATACTATCCTGTACTCTATTCTATCCTATCCTCTATCTTATCCTATTATCTACCCTATCCTATCATCTACCTTATCCTATCCTCTACCCCTATCCTATCCTCTATCGTATACTATCCTCTATAATATCGTATTCTCCATCCTATAGTATCATATATCCTATCCTATCCTCTATCCTATCCTCTATCCTATCCTCTATCCTATCCTCTATCCCATCCTATCGTCTATCCTATCCTATCCTCTATCCTATCCTATCCTCTATACTATCCTATCCTATCGTATCCTATCCTCTATCCCATAATATCCTCAATCCTATCCAATCCTCTATCCTATCCTCTATCCTATCCTCTATCCTATCCTATCCTCTATCCTATACTATCCTCTATAATATCGTATCCTTCATCCTATAGTATTATATATCCTATCCTATCCTCCATCCTATCCTATCCTCTATCCTATCCTATCCTCTATCCTGTCCTATCCTCTATCCTATCCTATTCTCTATATTATCTTATCCTCTATACTATCCTGTACTCTATCCTATCCTATCCTCCATCCTGTCCTATCCTCTATCCTATCCTATTCTCTATATTATCTTATCCTCTATACTATCCTGTACTCTATCCTATCCTATCCTCTATCGTATCTTATCCTCCACCCTATCCTATCCTCTATCCTATCCTATCCTCTGTCCTATCCTATCCTCTATCCTATCCTATCCTCCATCCTATCCTATCCTCTATCCTATCATATCCTCTATCCTATCCAATCCCCTATCCTATCGTCTATCCTATCCTATCCTCTATCCTATCCTATCCTGTATCGTATCCTATCCTCTACAATATCCTATCCTCTATCCTATCCTATCCTCTATCCTATCCTATCCTCTATCGTATCGTATCCTCTATGCCATCCAATTCTCTATTCTACCCTCTATCCTATCCGATCCTCTATCGTATCGTATCCTCTATCCCATCCAATCCTCTATCCTATCATCTATCCTATCCTATCCTCAATCCTATCCTATCCTCTATCCTATTCTATTCTCTATACTATCCTATCCTCTATCCTATCCTATCCTCTATCGTATTCTATTCTCTATCCTATCCTATACTCTATCCTATCCTATCCTCTATCCTATCCTATCCTCTATCCTCTCCTATCCTCTATCCTATCCTATTCTCTATATTATCTTATCCTCTATACTATCCTGTACTCTATTCTATCCTATCCTCTATACTATCCTATCCTATCCTATTCTCTATCCCATAATATCCTCAATCCTATCCAATCCCCCATCCTATCGTCTACCCTATCCTATCCACTATCTTATCCTATACTCTACCCTATCCTATCCTCTATCCTATACTATCCTCTATAATATCGTATCCTTCATCCTATAGTATCATATATCCAATCCTCTATCCTATCCTATCCTCTATCCTATCCTATCCTCTATCGTATCCTATCCTCAATCCTATCCTATCCTCTATCCTAGCTTATCATATCCTCTATCCTATCCTATCCTCTATCCTATCCTATCCTCTACCCTATCCTATCCTCTATCCTGTCCTATCCTCTATCCTATCCTATTCTCTATATTATCTTATCCTCTATACTATCCTGTACTCTATATTATCTTATCCTCTATACTATCCTGTACTCTATTCTATCCTATCCTCTATACTATCCTATCCTATCCTATTCTCTATCCCATAATATCCTCAATCCTATCCAATCCTCTATCCTATCCTCCATCCTATCCTCTATCCTATCCTATCCTCTATCCTATCCTATTCTCTATCCTATCCTATCCTCAATCCTATACTATCCTCAATCCTATCCTATCCTCTATCCTATCCTATCCTCTATCCTAGCCTATCCTCTATCCTATCCTATCCTCTATCCTATCATATCCTCTATCCTATCCTATCCTCTATCCTATCCTATCCTATCCTATCCTCTATCCCATAATATCCTCAATCCTATCCAATCCTCTATCCTATCCTCTATCCTATCCTATCCTCTATCCTATCCTATCCTCAATCCTATCCTATCCTCTATCCTAGCTTATCATATCCTCTATCCTATGCTATCCTCTATCCTATCCTATCCTCTACCCTATCCTATCCTCTATCCTGTCATATCCTCTATCCTATTCTATTCTCTATATTATCTTATCCTCTATACTATCCTGTACTCTATCCTATCCTATCCGCCATCCTGTCCTATCCTCTATCCTATCCTATTCTCTATATTATATTATCCTCTATACTATCCTGTACTCTATCCTATCCTATCCTCAATCCTATCCTATCCTCTATCCTAGCCTATCATATCCTCTATCCTATCCTATCCTCTATCCTATCCTATCCTCTATCCTATCCTATCCTCTATCCTGTCCTATCCTCTATCCTATCCTATTCTCTATATTATCTTATCCTCTATACTATCCTGTACTCTATCCTATCCTATCCTCTATTCTGGCCTATCCTCTATCCTATCCTATTCCCTATATTATCTTATCCTCTATCCTATCCTATCCTCTATCCTATCCTATTCTCTTTATTATCTTATCCTCTATACTATCCTGTACTCTATTCTATCCTATCCTCTATCTTATCCTATTATCTACCCTATCCTATCATCTATCTTATCCTATCCTCTACCCTATCCTATCCTCTATCGTATACTATCCTCTATAATATCGTATTCTCCATCCTATAGTATCATATATCCTATCCTATCCTCTATCCTATCCTCTATCCTATCCTCTATCCTATCCTCTATCCCATCCTATCGTCTATCCTATCCTATCCTCTATCTTATCCTCTATCCCATCCTATCGTCTATCCTATCCTATCCTCTATCCTATCCTATCCTCTATACTATCCTATCCTATCCTATCCTATCCTCTATCCCATAATATCCTCAATCCTATCCAATCCTCTATCCTATCCTCAATCCTATCCTCTATCCTATCCTATCCTCTATCCTATCCTATCCTCTATCCTATCCTATCCTCTATCCTATCCTATCCTCTATCCTATCCTATTCTCTTTATTATCTTATCCTCTATACTATCCTGTACTCTATTCTATCCTATCCTCTATCTTATCCTATTATCTACCCTATCCTATCATCTACCTTATCCTATCCTCTACCCCTATCCTATCCTCTATCGTATACTATCCTCTATAATATCGTATTCTCCATCCTATAGTATCATATATCCTATCCTATCCTCTATCCTATCCTCTATCCTATCCTCTATCCTATCCTCTATCCCATCCTATCGTCTATCCTATCCTATCCTCTATCCTATCCTATCCTCTATACTATCCTATCCTATCGTATCCTATCCTCTATCCCATAATATCCTCAATCCTATCCAATCCTCTATCCTATCCTCTATCCTATCCTCTATCCTATCCTATCCTCTATCCTATACTATCCTCTATAATATCGTATCCTTCATCCTATAGTATTATATATCCTATCCTATCCTCCATCCTATCCTATCCTCTATCCTATCCTATCCTCTATCCTGTCCTATCCTCTATCCTATCCTATTCTCTATATTATCTTATCCTCTATACTATCCTGTACTCTATCCTATCCTATCCTCCATCCTGTCCTATCCTCTATCCTATCCTATTCTCTATATTATCTTATCCTCTATACTATCCTGTACTCTATCCTATCCTATCCTCTATCGTATCTTATCCTCCACCCTATCCTATCCTCTATCCTATCCTATCCTCTGTCCTATCCTATCCTCTATCCTATCCTATCCTCCATCCTATCCTATCCTCTATCCTATCATATCCTCTATCCTATCCAATCCCCTATCCTATCGTCTATCCTATCCTATCCTCTATCCTATCCTATCCTGTATCGTATCCTATCCTCTACAATATCCTATCCTCTATCCTATCCTATCCTCTATCCTATCCTATCCTCTATCGTATCGTATCCTCTATGCCATCCAATTCTCTATTCTACCCTCTATCCTATCCGATCCTCTATCGTATCGTATCCTCTATCCCATCCAATCCTCTATCCTATCATCTATCCTATCCTATCCTCAATCCTATCCTATCCTCTATCCTATTCTATTCTCTATACTATCCTATCCTCTATCCTATCCTATCCTCTATCGTATTCTATTCTCTATCCTATCCTATACTCTATCCTATCCTATCCTCTATCCTATCCTATCCTCTATCCTCTCCTATCCTCTATCCTATCCTATTCTCTATATTATCTTATCCTCTATACTATCCTGTACTCTATTCTATCCTATCCTCTATACTATCCTATCCTATCCTATTCTCTATCCCATAATATCCTCAATCCTATCCAATCCCCCATCCTATCGTCTACCCTATCCTATCCACTATCTTATCCTATACTCTACCCTATCCTATCCTCTATCCTATACTATCCTCTATAATATCGTATCCTTCATCCTATAGTATCATATATCCAATCCTCTATCCTATCCTATCCTCTATCCTATCCTATCCTCTATCGTATCCTATCCTCAATCCTATCCTATCCTCTATCCTAGCTTATCATATCCTCTATCCTATCCTATCCTCTATCCTATCCTATCCTCTACCCTATCCTATCCTCTATCCTGTCCTATCCTCTATCCTATCCTATTCTCTATATTATCTTATCCTCTATACTATCCTGTACTCTATATTATCTTATCCTCTATACTATCCTGTACTCTATTCTATCCTATCCTCTATACTATCCTATCCTATCCTATTCTCTATCCCATAATATCCTCAATCCTATCCAATCCTCTATCCTATCCTCCATCCTATCCTCTATCCTATCCTATCCTCTATCCTATCCTATTCTCTATCCTATCCTATCCTCAATCCTATACTATCCTCAATCCTATCCTATCCTCTATCCTATCCTATCCTCTATCCTAGCCTATCCTCTATCCTATCCTATCCTCTATCCTATCATATCCTCTATCCTATCCTATCCTCTATCCTATCCTATCCTATCCTATCCTCTATCCCATAATATCCTCAATCCTATCCAATCCTCTATCCTATCCTCTATCCTATCCTATCCTCTATCCTATCCTATCCTCAATCCTATCCTATCCTCTATCCTAGCTTATCATATCCTCTATCCTATGCTATCCTCTATCCTATCCTATCCTCTACCCTATCCTATCCTCTATCCTGTCCTATCCTCTATCCTATTCTATTCTCTATATTATCTTATCCTCTATACTATCCTGTACTCTATCCTATCCTATCCGCCATCCTGTCCTATCCTCTATCCTATCCTATTCTCTATATTATATTATCCTCTATACTATCCTGTACTCTATCCTATCCTATCCTCAATCCTATCCTATCCTCTATCCTAGCCTATCATATCCTCTATCCTATCCTATCCTCTATCCTATCCTATCCTCTATCCTATCCTATCCTCTATCCTGTCCTATCCTCTATCCTATCCTATTCTCTATATTATCTTATCCTCTATACTATCCTGTACTCTATCCTATCCTATCCTCTATTCTGGCCTATCCTCTATCCTATCCTATTCCCTATATTATCTTATCCTCTATCCTATCCTATCCTCTATCCTATCCTATTCTCTTTATTATCTTATCCTCTATACTATCCTGTACTCTATTCTATCCTATCCTCTATCTTATCCTATTATCTACCCTATCCTATCATCTATCTTATCCTATCCTCTACCCTATCCTATCCTCTATCGTATACTATCCTCTATAATATCGTATTCTCCATCCTATAGTATCATATATCCTATCCTATCCTCTATCCTATCCTCTATCCTATCCTCTATCCTATCCTCTATCCCATCCTATCGTCTATCCTATCCTATCCTCTATCTTATCCTCTATCCCATCCTATCGTCTATCCTATCCTATCCTCTATCCTATCCTATCCTCTATACTATCCTATCCTATCCTATCCTATCCTCTATCCCATAATATCCTCAATCCTATCCAATCCTCTATCCTATCCTCAATCCTATCCTCTATCCTATCCTATCCTCTATCCTATCCTATCCTCTATCCTATCCTATCCTCTATCCTATCCTATCCTCTATCCTATCCTATTCTCTTTATTATCTTATCCTCTATACTATCCTGTACTCTATTCTATCCTATCCTCTATCTTATCCTATTATCTACCCTATCCTATCATCTACCTTATCCTATCCTCTACCCCTATCCTATCCTCTATCGTATACTATCCTCTATAATATCGTATTCTCCATCCTATAGTATCATATATCCTATCCTATCCTCTATCCTATCCTCTATCCTATCCTCTATCCTATCCTCTATCCCATCCTATCGTCTATCCTATCCTATCCTCTATCCTATCCTATCCTCTATACTATCCTATCCTATCGTATCCTATCCTCTATCCCATAATATCCTCAATCCTATCCAATCCTCTATCCTATCCTCTATCCTATCCTCTATCCTATCCTATCCTCTATCCTATACTATCCTCTATAATATCGTATCCTTCATCCTATAGTATTATATATCCTATCCTATCCTCCATCCTATCCTATCCTCTATCCTATCCTATCCTCTATCCTGTCCTATCCTCTATCCTATCCTATTCTCTATATTATCTTATCCTCTATACTATCCTGTACTCTATCCTATCCTATCCTCCATCCTGTCCTATCCTCTATCCTATCCTATTCTCTATATTATCTTATCCTCTATACTATCCTGTACTCTATCCTATCCTATCCTCTATCGTATCTTATCCTCTACCCTATCCTATCCTCTATCCTATCCTATCCTCTGTCCTATCCTATCCTCTATCCTATCCTATCCTCCATCCTATCCTATCCTCTATCCTATCATATCCTCTATCCTATCCAATCCCCTATCCTATCGTCTATCCTATCCTATCCTCTATCCTATCCTATCCTCTATCCTATCCTATCCTGTATCGTATCCTATCCTCTACAATATCCTATCCTCTATCCTATCCTATCCTCTATCCTATCCTATCCTCTATCGTATCGTATCCTCTATGCCATCCAATTCTCTATTCTACCCTCTATCCTATCCGATCCTCTATCGTATCGTATCCTCTATCCCATCCAATCCTCTATCCTATCATCTATCCTATCCTATCCTCAATCCTATCCTATCCTCTATCCTATTCTATTCTCTATACTATCCTATCCTCTATCCTATCCTATCCTCTATCGTATTCTATTCTCTATCCTATCCTATACTCTATCCTATCCTATCCTCTATCCTATCCTATCCTCTATCCTCTCCTATCCTCTATCCTATCCTATTCTCTATATTATCTTATCCTCTATACTATCCTGTACTCTATTCTATCCTATCCTCTATACTATCCTATCCTATCCTATTCTCAATCCCATAATATCCTCAATCCTATCCAATCCCCCATCCTATCGTCTACCCTATCCTATCCACTATCTTATCCTATACTCTACCCTATCCTATCCTCTATCCTATACTATCCTCTATAATATCGTATCCTTCATCCTATAGTATCATATATCCTATCCTATCCTCTATCCTATCCTATCCTCTATCCTATCCTATCCTCTATCGTATCCTATCCTCAATCCTATCCTATCCTCTATCCTAGCTTATCATATCTTCTATCCTATCCTATCCTCTATCCTATCCTATCCTCTACCCTATCCTATCCTCTATCCTGTCCTATCCTCTATCCTATCCTATTCTCTATATTATCTTATCCTCTATACTATCCTGTACTCTATATTATCTTATCCTCTATACTATCCTGTACTCTATTCTATCCTATCCTCTATACTATCCTATCCTATCCTATTCTCTATCCCATAATATCCTCAATCCTATCCAATCCTCTATCCTATCCTCCATCCTATCCTCTATCCTATCCTATCCTCTATCCTATCCTATTCTCTATCCTATCCTATCCTCAATCCTATACTATCCTCAATCCTATCCTATCCTCTATCCTATCCTATCCTCTATCCTAGCCTATCCTCTATCCTATCCTATCCTCTATCCTATCATATAATCTATCCTATCCTATCCTCTATCCTATCCTATCCTATCCTATCCTCTATCCCATAATATCCTCAATCCTATCCAATCCTCTATCCTATCCTCTATCCTATCCTATCCTCTATCCTATCCTATCCTCAATCCTATCCTATCCTCTATCCTAGCTTATCATATCCTCTATCCTATGCTATCCTCTATCCTATCCTATCCTCTACCCTATCCTATCCTCTATCCTGTCCTATCCTCTATCCTATTCTATTCTCTATATTATCTTATCCTCTATACTATCCTGTACTCTATCCTATCCTATCCGCCATCCTGTCCTATCCTCTATCCTATCCTATTCTCTATATTATATTATCCTCTATTCTATCCTGTACTCTATCCTATCCTATCCTCACTCCTATCCTATCCTCTATCCTAGCCTATCATATCCTCTATCCTATCCTATCCTCTATCCTATCCTATCCTCTATCCTATCCTATCCTCTATCCTGTCCTATCCTCTATCCTATCCTATTCTCTATATTACCTTATCCTCTATACTATCCTGTACTCTATCCTATCCTATCCTCTATTCTGGCCTATCCTCTATCCTATCCTATTCCCTATATTATCTTATCCTCTATCCTATCCTATCCTCTATCCTATCCTATCCTCTATCCTATCCTATTCTCTTTATTATCTTATCCTCTATACCATCCTGTACTCTATTCTATCCTATCCTCTATCTTATCCTATTATCTACCCTATCCTATCATCTATCTTATCCTATCCTCTACCCTATCCTATCCTCTATCGTATACTATCCTCTATAATATCGTATTCTCCATCCTATAGTATCATATATCCTATCCTATCCTCTATCCTATCCTCTATCCTATCCTCTATCCTATCCTCTATCCCATCCTATCGTCTATCCTATCCTATCCTCTATCCTATCCTCTATCCCATCCTATCGTCTATCCTATCCTATCCTCTATCCTATCCTATCCTCTATACTATCCTATCCTATCCTATCCTATCCTCTATCCCATAATATCCTCAATCCTATCCAATCCTCTATCCTATCCTCAATCCTATCCTCTATCCTATCCTATCCTCTATCCTATCCTATTCTCTATCCTATCCTATCCTCAATCCTATGCTATCCTCAATCCTATCCTATCCTCTATCCTACCCTATCCGCAATCCTATACTATCCTCTATACTAGCATATCATATCCTCTATCCTATCCTATCATATCTTCTATCCTATCCTATCCTCTATCCTATCCTATCCTCTATCCTGTCCTATCCTCTATCCTATCCTATTCTCTATATTATCTTGTCCTCTATACTATCCTGTACTCTATTCTATCCTATCCTCTATCTTATCCTATACTCTACCCTATCCTATCCTCTATCCTATACTATCCTCTATAATATCGTATCCTTCATCCTATAGTATCATATATCCTATCCTATCCTCTATCCTATCCTATCCTCTATCCTATCCTATCCTCTATCCTATCCTATCCTCAATCCTATCCTATCCTCTATCCTAGCTTATCATATCCTCTATCCTATCCTATCCTCTATCCTATCCTATCCTCTACCCTATCCTATCCTCTATCCTGTCCTATCCTCTATCCTATCCTATTCTCTATACTATCCTATCCTCTGTCCTATCCTATCCTCTATCCTATCCTATCCTCTATCGTATCCTATCCTATCATATCCTCTATCCTATCCTACCCTCTATCCTATCCTATCCTCTATCCTATCCTATCCTATCCTATCCTCTATCCCATAATATCCTCAATCCTATCCAATCCTCTATCCTATCCTCTATCTCATCCTATCCTTTATCCTATCCTTCTCTCTATCCTATCCTATCCTCAATCCTATCCTATCCTTTATCCTATCATATCCTCTATCCAATCCTATCCTCTATACTATCCTATCCTCTGTCCTATCCTATCCTCTATCCTATCCTATCCTCTATCGTATCGTATCCTATATCCTATCCAATTCTCTATCCTACCCTCTATCCTATCCTATCCTCTATCGTATCGTATCCTCTATCCTATCCAATCCTCTATCCTATCATCTATCCCATCCTATCCTCAATCCTATCCTATCCTCTATCCTATTCTATTCTCTATACTATCCTATTCTCTATATTATCTTATCCTCTATACTATCCTGTACTCTATCCTATCCTATCCTCCATCCTGTCCTATCCTCTATCCTATCCTATCCTCTATAATATCGTATCCTCCATCCTATAATATCATATATCCTATTCTATCCTCTATCGTATTGTGTCCTCTATCCTATTCAATTCTCTATCCTACCCTCTATCCCAGCCTATCCTCTATCGTATGGTAACCCCTATCCTATCCATTCCTCTATCGTATTCTATTCTCTATCCTATCCTATCCTCTATCCTATCCTATCCTCTATCCTATCCTATCCTCTATCCTGTCCTATCCTCTATCCTATCCTATTCTCTATATAATCTTATCCTCTATACTATCCTGTACTCTATTCTATCCTATCCTCTATCTTATCCTATCCTCTACCATATCCTATCCTCTATCCTATTCTATCCAATCCTATCCTATCCTCTATCCCATAATATCCTCAATCCTATTCAATTCTCTATCCTACCCTCTATCCTATCCTATCCTCTATCGTATCTTATCCTCTATCCCATCCAATTCTCTATCCTACCCCCTATCCTATCTTATCCTCTATCGTATCGTATCCTCTATCCTATCCAATCCTCTATCCTACATCTATCCTATTCTATCCTATATCCTATCCTATCCTCTATCCTATCCTATCCTCTATCCTGTCATATCCTCTATCCTATCCTATTCTCTATATTATGTTATCCTCTATACTATCCTGTACTCTATCCTATCCTATCCTCCATCCTGTCCTATCCTCTATAATATCCTATTCTCTATATTATCTTATCCTCTATACTATCCTGTACTCTATCCTATCCTATCCTCTATCGTATCTTATCCTCTACCCTATCCTATCCTTTATCCTATCCTATCCTCTGTCCTATCCTATCCTCTGTCCTGTCCTATCCTCTATCCTATCATATCCTCTATCCTATCCAATCCCCCATCCTATCGTCTATCCTATCCTATCCTCCATCCCATAATATCATATACCCTATCCTATCCTCTATCGTATCGTATCCTCCATCCTATCCAATTCTCTATCCTACCGTCTATCCTAGCATATCCTCTATCGTATGGTATCCTCTGTCCTATCCTATCCTCTATCCTATCCTATCCTCTATCCTATCCTATCCTCTATCCTATCATATCCTCTATCCTATCCAATCCCCTATAATATCGTCTATCCTATCCTATCCTCTATAATATCCTATCCTCTATCCTATCCTATCCTCTATCCTATCCTATCCTCTATAGTATCGTATCCTCTATGCCATCCAATTCTCTATTCTACCCTCTATCCTATCCGATCCTCTATCCTATCATATCCTCTATCCTATTCTATTCTCTATACTATCCTATACTCTATCCTATCCTATCCTCTATCCTATCCTATCCTCTATCCTCTCCTATCCTCTATCCTATCCTATTCTCTATATTATCTTATCCTCTATAATATCCTGTACTCTATTCTATCCTATCCTCTATACTATCCTATCCTATCCTATTCTCTATGCCATAAAATCCTCAATCCTATCCAATCCTCTATCCTATCCTCCATCCTATCCTCTATCCTATCCTATCCTCTATCCTATCCCATCCTCTATCCTATCCTATCCTCTATCCTAGCCTATCCTCTATCCTATCCTATCCTCTATCCTATCATATCCTCTATCCTATCCTATCCTCTATCCTATCCTATCCTATCCTATCCTCTATCCCATAATATCCTCAATCCTATCCAATCCTCTATCCTATCCTCTATCCTATCCTATCCTCTATCCTATCCTATCCTCAATCCTATCCTATCCTCTATCCTAGCTTATCATATCCTCTATCCTATGCTATCCTCTATCCTATCCTATCCTCTACCCTATCCTATCCTCTATCCTGTCCTATCCTCTATCCTATCCTATTCTCTATATTATCTTATCCTCTATACTATCCTGTACTCTATCCTATCCTATCCGCCATCCTGTCCTATCCTCTATCCTATCCTATTCTCTATATTATCTTATCCTCTATACTATCCTGTACTCTATCCTATCCTATCCTCAATCCTATCCTATCCTCTATCCTAGCCTATCATATCCTCTATCCTATCCTATCCTCTATCCTATCCTATCCTCTATCCTATCCTATCCTCTATCCTATCCTATCCTCTATCCTGTCCTATCCTCTATCCTATCCTATTCTCTATATTATCTTATCCTCTATACTATCCTGTACTCTATCCTATCCTATCCTCTATCCTGGCCTATCCTCTATCCTATCCTATTCCCTATATTATCTTATCCTCTATCCTATCCTATCCTCCATCCTATCCTATCCTCTATCCTATCATATCCTCTATCCTATCCAATCCCCTATCCTATCGTCTATCCTATCCTATCCTCTATCCTATCCTATCCTCTATCCTATCCTATCCTGTATCGTATCCTATCCTCTACAATATCCTATCCTCTATCCTATCCTATCCTCTATCCTATCCTATCCTCTATCGTATCGTATCCTCTATGCCATCCAATTCTCTATTCTACCCTCTATCCTATCCGATCCTCTATCGTATCGTATCCTCTATCCCATCCAATCCTCTATCCTATCATCTATCCTATCCTATCCTCAATCCTATCCTATCCTCTATCCTATTCTATTCTCTATACTATCCTATCCTCTATCCTATCCTATCCTCTATCGTATTCTATTCTCTATCCTATCCTATACTCTATCCTATCCTATCCTCTATCCTATCCTATCCTCTATCCTCTCCTATCCTCTATCCTATCCTATTCTCTATATTATCTTATCCTCTATACTATCCTGTACTCTATTCTATCCTATCCTCTATACTATCCTATCCTATCCTATTCTCTATCCCATAATATCCTCAATCCTATCCAATCCCCCATCCTATCGTCTACCCTATCCTATCCACTATCTTATCCTATACTCTACCCTATCCTATCCTCTATCCTATACTATCCTCTATAATATCGTATCCTTCATCCTATAGTATCATATATCCTATCCTATCCTCTATCCTATCCTATCCTCTATCCTATCCTATCCTCTATCGTATCCTATCCTCAATCCTATCCTATCCTCTATCCTAGCTTATCATATCCTCTATCCTATCCTATCCTCTATCCTATCCTATCCTCTACCCTATCCTATCCTCTATCCTGTCCTATCCTCTATCCTATCCTATTCTCTATATTATCTTATCCTCTATACTATCCTGTACTCTATATTATCTTATCCTCTATACTATCCTGTACTCTATTCTATCCTATCCTCTATACTATCCTATCCTATCCTATTCTCTATCCCATAATATCCTCAATCCTATCCAATCCTCTATCCTATCCTCCATCCTATCCTCTATCCTATCCTATCCTCTATCCTATCCTATTCTCTATCCTATCCTATCCTCAATCCTATACTATCCTCAATCCTATCCTATCCTCTATCCTATCCTATCCTCTATCCTAGCCTATCCTCTATCCTATCCTATCCTCTATCCTATCATATCCTCTATCCTATCCTATCCTCTATCCTATCCTATCCTATCCTATCCTCTATCCCATAATATCCTCAATCCTATCCAATCCTCTATCCTATCCTCTATCCTATCCTATCCTCTATCCTATCCTATCCTCAATCCTATCCTATCCTCTATCCTAGCTTATCATATCCTCTATCCTATGCTATCCTCTATCCTATCCTATCCTCTACCCTATCCTATCCTCTATCCTGTCCTATCCTCTATCCTATCCTATTCTCTATATTATCTTATCCTCTATACTATCCTGTACTCTATCCTATCCTATCCGCCATCCTGTCCTATCCTCTATCCTATCCTATTGTCTATAATATCTTATCCTCTATACTATCCTGTACTCTATCCTATCCTATCCTCAATCCTATCCTATCCTCTATCCTAGCCTATCATATCCTCTATCCTATCCTATCCTCTATCCTATCCTATCCTCTATCCTATCCTATCCTCTATCCTATCCTATCCTCTATCCTGTCCTATCCTCTATCCTATCCTATTCTCTATATTATCTTATCCTCTATACTATCCTGTACTCTATCCTATCCTATCCTCTATCCTGGCCTATCCTCTATCCTATCCTATTCCCTATATTATCTTATCCTCTATCCTATCCTATCCTCTATCCTATCCTATCCTCTATCCTATCCTATCCTCTATCCTATCCTATCCTCTATCCTATCCTATCCTCTATCCTATCCTATTCTCTTTATTATCTTATCCTCTATACTATCCTGTACTCTATTCTATCCTATCCTCTATCTTATCCTATTATCTACCCTATCCTATCATCTACCTTATCCTATCCTCTACCCCTATCCTATCCTCTATCGTATACTATCCTCTATAATATCGTATTCTCCATCCTATAGTATCATATATCCTATCCTATCCTCTATCCTATCCTCTATCCTATCCTCTATCCTATCCTCTATCCCATCCTATCGTCTATCCTATCCTATCCTCTATCCTATCCTATCCTCTATACTATCCTATCCTATCGTATCCTATCCTCTATCCCATAATATCCTCAATCCTATCCAATCCTCTATCCTATCCTCTATCCTATCCTCTATCCTATCCTATCCTCTATCCTATACTATCCTCTATAATATCGTATCCTTCATCCTATAGTATTATATATCCTATCCTATCCTCCATCCTATCCTATCCTCTATCCTATCCTATCCTCTATCCTGTCCTATCCTCTATCCTATCCTATTCTCTATATTATCTTATCCTCTATACTATCCTGTACTCTATCCTATCCTATCCTCCATCCTGTCCTATCCTCTATCCTATCCTATTCTCTATATTATCTTATCCTCTATACTATCCTGTACTCTATCCTATCCTATCCTCTATCGTATCTTATCCTCCACCCTATCCTATCCTCTATCCTATCCTATCCTCTGTCCTATCCTATCCTCTATCCTATCCTATCCTCCATCCTATCCTATCCTCTATCCTATCATATCCTCTATCCTATCCAATCCCCTATCCTATCGTCTATCCTATCCTATCCTCTATCCTATCCTATCCTCTATCCTATCCTATCCTGTATCGTATCCTATCCTCTACAATATCCTATCCTCTATCCTATCCTATCCTCTATCCTATCCTATCCTCTATCGTATCGTATCCTCTATGCCATCCAATTCTCTATTCTACCCTCTATCCTATCCGATCCTCTATCGTATCGTATCCTCTATCCCATCCAATCCTCTATCCTATCATCTATCCTATCCTATCCTCAATCCTATCCTATCCTCTATCCTATTCTATTCTCTATACTATCCTATCCTCTATCCTATCCTATCCTCTATCGTATTCTATTCTCTATCCTATCCTATACTCTATCCTATCCTATCCTCTATCCTATCCTATCCTCTATCCTCTCCTATCCTCTATCCTATCCTATTCTCTATATTATCTTATCCTCTATACTATCCTGTACTCTATTCTATCCTATCCTCTATACTATCCTATCCTATCCTATTCTCTATCCCATAATATCCTCAATCCTATCCAATCCCCCATCCTATCGTCTACCCTATCCTATCCACTATCTTATCCTATACTCTACCCTATCCTATCCTCTATCCTATACTATCCTCTATAATATCGTATCCTTCATCCTATAGTATCATATATCCTATCCTATCCTCTATCCTATCCTATCCTCTATCCTATCCTATCCTCTATCGTATCCTATCCTCAATCCTATCCTATTATCTATCCTAGCTTATCATATCCTCTATCCTATCCTATCCTCTATCCTATCCTATCCTCTACCCTATCCTATCCTCTATCCTGTCCTATCCTCTATCCTATCCTATTCTCTATATTATCTTATCCTCTATACTATCCTGTACTCTATATTATCTTATCCTCTATACTATCCTGTACTCTATTCTATCCTATCCTCTATACTATCCTATCCTATCCTATTCTCTATCCCATAATATCCTCAATCCTATCCAATCCTCTATCCTATCCTCCATCCTATCCTCTATCCTATCCTATCCTCTATCCTATCCTATTCTCTATCCTATCCTATCCTCAATCCTATACTATCCTCAATCCTATCCTATCCTCTATCCTATCCTATCCTCTATCCTAGCCTATCCTCTATCCTATCCTATCCTCTATCCTATCATATCCTCTATCCTATCCTATCCTCTATCCTATCCTATCCTATCCTATCCTCTATCCCATAATATCCTCAATCCTATCCAATCCTCTATCCTATCCTCTATCCTATCCTATCCTCTATCCTATCCTATCCTCAATCCTATCCTATCCTCTATCCTAGCTTATCATATCCTCTATCCTATGCTATCCTCTATCCTATCCTATCCTCTACCCTATCCTATCCTCTATCCTGTCCTATCCTCTATCCTATTCTATTCTCTATATTATCTTATCCTCTATACTATCCTGTACTCTATCCTATCCTATCCGCCATCCTGTCCTATCCTCTATCCTATCCTATTCTCTATATTATATTATCCTCTATACTATCCTGTACTCTATCCTATCCTATCCTCAATCCTATCCTATCCTCTATCCTAGCCTATCATATCCTCTATCCTATCCTATCCTCTATCCTATCCTATCCTCTATCCTATCCTATCCTCTATCCTGTCCTATCCTCTATCCTATCCTATTCTCTATATTATCTTATCCTCTATACTATCCTGTACTCTATCCTATCCTATCCTCTATTCTGGCCTATCCTCTATCCTATCCTATTCCCTATATTATCTTATCCTCTATCCTATCCTATCCTCTATCCTATCCTATTCTCTTTATTATCTTATCCTCTATACTATCCTGTACTCTATTCTATCCTATCCTCTATCTTATCCTATTATCTACCCTATCCTATCATCTATCTTATCCTATCCTCTACCCTATCCTATCCTCTATCGTATACTATCCTCTATAATATCGTATTCTCCATCCTATAGTATCATATATCCTATCCTATCCTCTATCCTATCCTCTATCCTATCCTCTATCCTATCCTCTATCCCATCCTATCGTCTATCCTATCCTATCCTCTATCTTATCCTCTATCCCATCCTATCGTCTATCCTATCCTATCCTCTATCCTATCCTATCCTCTATACTATCCTATCCTATCCTATCCTATCCTCTATCCCATAATATCCTCAATCCTATCCAATCCTCTATCCTATCCTCAATCCTATCCTCTATCCTATCCTATCCTCTATCCTATCCTATCCTCTATCCTATCCTATCCTCTATCCTATCCTATCCTCTATCCTATCCTATTCTCTTTATTATCTTATCCTCTATACTATCCTGTACTCTATTCTATCCTATCCTCTACCTTATCCTATTATCTACCCTATCCTATCATCTACCTTATCCTATCCTCTACCCCTATCCTATCCTCTATCGTATACTATCCTCTATAATATCGTATTCTCCATCCTATAGTATCATATATCCTATCCTATCCTCTATCCTATCCTCTATCCTATCCTCTATCCTATCCTCTATCCCATCCTATCGTCTATCCTATCCTATCCTCTATCCTATCCTATCCTCTATACTATCCTATCCTATCGTATCCTATCCTCTATCCCATAATATCCTCAATCCTATCCAATCCTCTATCCTATCCTCTATCCTATCCTCTATCCTATCCTATCCTCTATCCTATACTATCCTCTATAATATCGTATCCTTCATCCTATAGTATTATATATCCTATCCTATCCTCCATCCTATCCTATCCTCTATCCTATCCTATCCTCTATCCTGTCCTATCCTCTATCCTATCCTATTCTCTATATTATCTTATCCTCTATACTATCCTGTACTCTATCCTATCCTATCCTCCATCCTGTCCTATCCTCTATCCTATCCTATTCTCTATATTATCTTATCCTCTATACTATCCTGTACTCTATCCTATCCTATCCTCTATCGTATCTTATCCTCTACCCTATCCTATCCTCTATCCTATCCTATCCTCTGTCCTATCCTATCCTCTATCCTATCCTATCCTCCATCCTATCCTATCCTCTATCCTATCATATCCTCTATCCTATCCAATCCCCTATCCTATCGTCTATCCTATCCTATCCTCTATCCTATCCTATCCTCTATCCTATCCTATCCTGTATCGTATCCTATCCTCTACAATATCCTATCCTCTATCCTATCCTATCCTCTATCCTATCCTATCCTCTATCGTATCGTATCCTCTATGCCATCCAATTCTCTATTCTACCCTCTATCCTATCCGATCCTCTATCGTATCGTATCCTCTATCCCATCCAATCCTCTATCCTATCATCTATCCTATCCTATCCTCAATCCTATCCTATCCTCTATCCTATTCTATTCTCTATACTATCCTATCCTCTATCCTATCCTATCCTCTATCGTATTCTATTCTCTATCCTATCCTATACTCTATCCTATCCTATCCTCTATCCTATCCTATCCTCTATCCTCTCCTATCCTCTATCCTATCCTATTCTCTATATTATCTTATCCTCTATACTATCCTGTACTCTATTCTATCCTATCCTCTATACTATCCTATCCTATCCTATTCTCAATCCCATAATATCCTCAATCCTATCCAATCCCCCATCCTATCGTCTACCCTATCCTATCCACTATCTTATCCTATACTCTACCCTATCCTATCCTCTATCCTATACTATCCTCTATAATATCGTATCCTTCATCCTATAGTATCATATATCCTATCCTATCCTCTATCCTATCCTATCCTCTATCCTATCCTATCCTCTATCGTATCCTATCCTCAATCCTATCCTATCCTCTATCCTAGCTTATCATATCTTCTATCCTATCCTATCCTCTATCCTATCCTATCCTCTACCCTATCCTATCCTCTATCCTGTCCTATCCTCTATCCTATCCTATTCTCTATATTATCTTATCCTCTATACTATCCTGTACTCTATATTATCTTATCCTCTATACTATCCTGTACTCTATTCTATCCTATCCTCTATACTATCCTATCCTATCCTATTCTCTATCCCATAATATCCTCAATCCTATCCAATCCTCTATCCTATCCTCCATCCTATCCTCTATCCTATCCTATCCTCTATCCTATCCTATTCTCTATCCTATCCTATCCTCAATCCTATACTATCCTCAATCCTATCCTATCCTCTATCCTATCCTATCCTCTATCCTAGCCTATCCTCTATCCTATCCTATCCTCTATCCTATCATATCCTCTATCCTATCCTATCCTCTATCCTATCCTATCCTATCCTATCCTCTATCCCATAATATCCTCAATCCTATCCAATCCTCTATCCTATCCTCTATCCTATCCTATCCTCTATCCTATCCTATCCTCAATCCTATCCTATCCTCTATCCTAGCTTATCATATCCTCTATCCTATGCTATCCTCTATCCTATCCTATCCTCTACCCTATCCTATCCTCTATCCTGTCCTATCCTCTATCCTATTCTATTCTCTATATTATCTTATCCTCTATACTATCCTGTACTCTATCCTATCCTATCCGCCATCCTGTCCTATCCTCTATCCTATCCTATTCTCTATATTATATTATCCTCTATTCTATCCTGTACTCTATCCTATCCTATCCTCACTCCTATCCTATCCTCTATCCTAGCCTATCATATCCTCTATCCTATCCTATCCTCTATCCTATCCTATCCTCTATCCTATCCTATCCTCTATCCTGTCCTATCCTCTATCCTATCCTATTCTCTATATTACCTTATCCTCTATACTATCCTGTACTCTATCCTATCCTATCCTCTATTCTGGCCTATCCTCTATCCTATCCTATTCCCTATATTATCTTATCCTCTATCCTATCCTATCCTCTATCCTATCCTATCCTCTATCCTATCCTATTCTCTTTATTATCTTATCCTCTATACCATCCTGTACTCTATTCTATCCTATCCTCTATCTTATCCTATTATCTACCCTATCCTATCATCTATCTTATCCTATCCTCTACCCTATCCTATCCTCTATCGTATACTATCCTCTATAATATCGTATTCTCCATCCTATAGTATCATATATCCTATCCTATCCTCTATCCTATAGTATCATATATCCTATCCTATCCTCTATCCTATCCTCTATCCTATCCTCTATCCTATCCTCTATCCTATCCTCTATCCCATCCTATCGTCTATCCTATCCTATCCTCTATCCTATCCTCTATCCCATCCTATCGTCTATCCTATCCTATCCTCTATCCTATCCTATCCTCTATACTATCCTATCCTATCCTATCCTATCCTCTATCCCATAATATCCTCAATCCTATCCAATCCTCTATCCTATCCTCAATCCTATCCTCTATCCTATCCTATCCTCTATCCTATCCTATTCTCTATCCTATCCTATCCTCAATCCTATGCTATCCTCAATCCTATCCTATCCTCTATCCTACCCTATCCGCAATCCTATACTATCCTCTATACTAGCATATCATATCCTCTATCCTATCCTATCATATCTTCTATCCTATCCTATCCTCTATCCTATCCTATCCTCTATCCTGTCCTATCCTCTATCCTATCCTATTCTCTATATTATCTTGTCCTCTATACTATCCTGTACTCTATTCTATCCTATCCTCTATCTTATCCTATACTCTACCCTATCCTATCCTCTATCCTATACTATCCTCTATAATATCGTATCCTTCATCCTATAGTATCATATATCCTATCCTATCCTCTATCCTATCCTATCCTCTATCCTATCCTATCCTCTATCCTATCCTATCCTCAATCCTATCCTATCCTCTATCCTAGCTTATCATATCCTCTATCCTATCCTATCCTCTATCCTATCCTATCCTCTACCCTATCCTATCCTCTATCCTGTCCTATCCTCTATCCTATCCTATTCTCTATACTATCCTATCCTCTGTCCTATCCTATCCTCTATCCTATCCTATCCTCTATCGTATCCTATCCTATCATATCCTCTATCCTATCCTACCCTCTATCCTATCCTATCCTCTATCCTATCCTATCCTATCCTATCCTCTATCCCATAATATCCTCAATCCTATCCAATCCTCTATCCTATCCTCTATCTCATCCTATCCTTTATCCTATCCTTCTCTCTATCCTATCCTATCCTCAATCCTATCCTATCCTTTATCCTATCATATCCTCTATCCAATCCTATCCTCTATACTATCCTATCCTCTGTCCTATCCTATCCTCTATCCTATCCTATCCTCTATCGTATCGTATCCTATATCCTATCCAATTCTCTATCCTACCCTCTATCCTATCCTATCCTCTATCCTATCCTATCCTCTATAATATCGTATCCTCCATCCTATAATATCATATATCCTATTCTATCCTCTATCGTATTGTGTCCTCTATTGTATTCAATTCTCTATCCTACCCTCTATCCCAGCCTATCCTCTATCGTATGGTAACCCCTATCCTATCCATTCCTCTATCGTATTCTATTCTCTATCCTATCCTATCCTCTATCCTATCCTATCCTCTATCCTATCCTATCCTCTATCCTGTCCTATCCTCTATCCTATCCTATTCTCTATATAATCTTATCCTCTATACTATCCTGTACTCTATTCTATCCTATCCTCTATCTTATCCTATCCTCTACCATATCCTATCCTCTATCCTATTCTATCCAATCCTATCCTATCCTCTATCCCATAATATCCTCAATCCTATTCAATTCTCTATCCTACCCTCTATCCTATCCTATCCTCTATCGTATCTTATCCTCTATCCCATCCAATTCTCTATCCTACCCCCTATCCTATCTTATCCTCTATCGTATCGTATCCTCTATCCTATCCAATCCTCTATCCTACATCTATCCTATTCTATCCTATATCCTATCCTATCCTCTATCCTATCCTATCCTCTATCCTGTCATATCCTCTATCCTATCCTATTCTCTATATTATGTTATCCTCTATACTATCCTGTACTCTATCCTATCCTATCCTCCATCCTGTCCTATCCTCTATAATATCCTATTCTCTATATTATCTTATCCTCTATACTATCCTGTACTCTATCCTATCCTATCCTCTATCGTATCTTATCCTCTACCCTATCCTATCCTTAATCCTATCCTATCCTCTGTCCTATCCTATCCTCTGTCCTGTCCTATCCTCTATCCTATCATATCCTCTATCCTATCCAATCCCCCATCCTATCGTCTATCCTATCCTATCCTCCATCCCATAATATCATATACCCTATCCTATCCTCTATCGTATCGTATCCTCCATCCTATCCAATTCTCTATCCTACCGTCTATCCTAGCATATCCTCTATCGTATGGTATCCTCTGTCCTATCCTATCCTCTATCCTATCCTATCCTCTATCCTATCCTATCCTCTATCCTATCATATCCTCTATCCTATCCAATCCCCTATAATATCGTCTATCCTATCCTATCCTCTATAATATCCTATCCTCTATCCTATCCTATCCTCTATCCTATCCTATCCTCTATAGTATCGTATCCTCTATGCCATCCAATTCTCTATTCTACCCTCTATCCTATCCGATCCTCTATCCTATCATATCCTCTATCCTATTCTATTCTCTATACTATCCTATACTCTATCCTATCCTATCCTCTATCCTATCCTATCCTCTATCCTCTCCTATCCTCTATCCTATCCTATTCTCTATATTATCTTATCCTCTATAATATCCTGTACTCTATTCTATCCTATCCTCTATACTATCCTATCCTATCCTATTCTCTATCCCATAAAATCCTCAATCCTATCCAATCCTCTATCCTATCCTCCATCCTATCCTCTATCCTATCCTATCCTCTATCCTATCCCATCCTCTATCCTATCCTATCCTCTATCCTAGCCTATCCTCTATCCTATCCTATCCTCTATCCTATCATATCCTCTATCCTATCCTATCCTCTATCCTATCCTATCCTATCCTATCCTCTATCCCATAATATCCTCAATCCTATCCAATCCTCTATCCTATCCTCTATCCTATCCTATCCTCTATCCTATCCTATCCTCAATCCTATCCTATCCTCTATCCTAGCTTATCATATCCTCTATCCTATGCTATCCTCTATCCTATCCTATCCTCTACCCTATCCTATCCTCTATCCTATCCTATCCTCTATACTATCCTATCCTATCCTATCCTATCCTCTATCCCATAATATCCTCAATCCTATCCAATCCTCTATCCTATCCTCAATCCTATCCTCTATCCTATCCTATCCTCTATCCTATCCTATTCTCTATCCTATCCTATCCTCAATCCTATGCTATCCTCAATCCTATCCTATCCTCTATCCTACCCTATCCGCAATCCTATACTATCCTCTATACTAGCATATCATATCCTCTATCCTATCCTATCATATCTTCTATCCTATCCTATCCTCTATCCTATCCTATCCTCTATCCTGTCCTATCCTCTATCCTATCCTATTCTCTATATTATCTTGTCCTCTATACTATCCTGTACTCTATTCTATCCTATCCTCTATCTTATCCTATACTCTACCCTATCCTATCCTCTATCCTATACTATCCTCTATAATATCGTATCCTTCATCCTATAGTATCATATATCCTATCCTATCCTCTATCCTATCCTATCCTCTATCCTATCCTATCCTCTATCCTATCCTATCCTCAATCCTATCCTATCCTCTATCCTAGCTTATCATATCCTCTATCCTATCCTATCCTCTATCCTATCCTATCCTCTACCCTATCCTATCCTCTATCCTGTCCTATCCTCTATCCTATCCTATTCTCTATACTATCCTATCCTCTGTCCTATCCTATCCTCTATCCTATCCTATCCTCTATCGTATCCTATCCTATCATATCCTCTATCCTATCCTACCCTCTATCCTATCCTATCCTCTATCCTATCCTATCCTATCCTATCCTCTATCCCATAATATCCTCAATCCTATCCAATCCTCTATCCTATCCTCTATCTCATCCTATCCTTTATCCTATCCTTCTCTCTATCCTATCCTATCCTCAATCCTATCCTATCCTTTATCCTATCATATCCTCTATCCAATCCTATCCTCTATACTATCCTATCCTCTGTCCTATCCTATCCTCTATCCTATCCTATCCTCTATCGTATCGTATCCTATATCCTATCCAATTCTCTATCCTACCCTCTATCCTATCCTATCCTCTATCGTATCGTATCCTCTATCCTATCCAATCCTCTATCCTATCATCTATCCCATCCTATCCTCAATCCTATCCTATCCTCTATCCTATTCTATTCTCTATACTATCCTATTCTCTATATTATCTTATCCTCTATACTATCCTGTACTCTATCCTATCCTATCCTCCATCCTGTCCTATCCTCTATCCTATCCTATCCTCTATAATATCGTATCCTCCATCCTATAATATCATATATCCTATTCTATCCTCTATCGTATTGTGTCCTCTATCCTATTCAATTCTCTATCCTACCCTCTATCCCAGCCTATCCTCTATCGTATGGTAACCCCTATCCTATCCATTCCTCTATCGTATTCTATTCTCTATCCTATCCTATCCTCTATCCTATCCTATCCTCTATCCTATCCTATCCTCTATCCTGTCCTATCCTCTATCCTATCCTATTCTCTATATAATCTTATCCTCTATACTATCCTGTACTCTATTCTATCCTATCCTCTATCTTATCCTATCCTCTACCATATCCTATCCTCTATCCTATTCTATCCAATCCTATCCTATCCTCTATCCCATAATATCCTCAATCCTATTCAATTCTCTATCCTACCCTCTATCCTATCCTATCCTCTATCGTATCTTATCCTCTATCCCATCCAATTCTCTATCCTACCCCCTATCCTATCTTATCCTCTATCGTATCGTATCCTCTATCCTATCCAATCCTCTATCCTACATCTATCCTATTCTATCCTATATCCTATCCTATCCTCTATCCTATCCTATCCTCTATCCTGTCATATCCTCTATCCTATCCTATTCTCTATATTATGTTATCCTCTATACTATCCTGTACTCTATCCTATCCTATCCTCCATCCTGTCCTATCCTCTATAATATCCTATTCTCTATATTATCTTATCCTCTATACTATCCTGTACTCTATCCTATCCTATCCTCTATCGTATCTTATCCTCTACCCTATCCTATCCTTTATCCTATCCTATCCTCTGTCCTATCCTATCCTCTGTCCTGTCCTATCCTCTATCCTATCATATCCTCTATCCTATCCAATCCCCCATCCTATCGTCTATCCTATCCTATCCTCCATCCCATAATATCATATACCCTATCCTATCCTCTATCGTATCGTATCCTCCATCCTATCCAATTCTCTATCCTACCGTCTATCCTAGCATATCCTCTATCGTATGGTATCCTCTGTCCTATCCTATCCTCTATCCTATCCTATCCTCTATCCTATCCTATCCTCTATCCTATCATATCCTCTATCCTATCCAATCCCCTATAATATCGTCTATCCTATCCTATCCTCTATAATATCCTATCCTCTATCCTATCCTATCCTCTATCCTATCCTATCCTCTATAGTATCGTATCCTCTATGCCATCCAATTCTCTATTCTACCCTCTATCCTATCCGATCCTCTATCCTATCATATCCTCTATCCTATTCTATTCTCTATACTATCCTATACTCTATCCTATCCTATCCTCTATCCTATCCTATCCTCTATCCTCTCCTATCCTCTATCCTATCCTATTCTCTATATTATCTTATCCTCTATAATATCCTGTACTCTATTCTATCCTATCCTCTATACTATCCTATCCTATCCTATTCTCTATCCCATAAAATCCTCAATCCTATCCAATCCTCTATCCTATCCTCCATCCTATCCTCTATCCTATCCTATCCTCTATCCTATCCCATCCTCTATCCTATCCTATCCTCTATCCTAGCCTATCCTCTATCCTATCCTATCCTCTATCCTATCATATCCTCTATCCTATCCTATCCTCTATCCTATCCTATCCTATCCTATCCTCTATCCCATAATATCCTCAATCCTATCCAATCCTCTATCCTATCCTCTATCCTATCCTATCCTCTATCCTATCCTATCCTCAATCCTATCCTATCCTCTATCCTAGCTTATCATATCCTCTATCCTATGCTATCCTCTATCCTATCCTATCCTCTACCCTATCCTATCCTCTATCCTGTCCTATCCTCTATCCTATCCTATTCTCTATATTATCTTATCCTCTATACTATCCTGTACTCTATCCTATCCTATCCGCCATCCTGTCCTATCCTCTATCCTATCCTATTCTCTATATTATCTTATCCTCTATACTATCCTGTACTCTATCCTATCCTATCCTCAATCCTATCCTATCCTCTATCCTAGCCTATCATATCCTCTATCCTATCCTATCCTCTATCCTATCCTATCCTCTATCCTATCCTATCCTCTATCCTATCCTATCCTCTATCCTGTCCTATCCTCTATCCTATCCTATTCTCTATATTATCTTATCCTCTATACTATCCTGTACTCTATCCTATCCTATCCTCTATCCTGGCCTATCCTCTATCCTATCCTATTCCCTATATTATCTTATCCTCTATCCTATCCTATCCTCTATCCTATCCTATCCTCTATCCTATCCTATCCTCTATCCTATCCTATCCTCTATCCTATCCTATTCTCTTTATTATCTTATCCTCTATACTATCCTGTACTCTATTCTATCCTATCCTCTATCTTATCCTATTATCTACCCTATCCTATCATCTACCTTATCCTATCCTCTACCCCTATCCTATCCTCTATCGTATACTATCCTCTATAATATCGTATTCTCCATCCTTTAGTATCATATATCCTATCCTATCCTCTATCCTATCCTCTATCCTATCCTCTATCCTATCCTCTATCCCATCCTATCGTCTATCCTATCCTATCCTCTATCCTATCCTATCCTCTATACTATCCTATCCTATCGTATCCTATCCTCTATCCCATAATATCCTCAATCCTATCCAATCCTCTATCCTATCCTCTATCCTATCCTCTATCCTATCCTATCCTCTATCCTATACTATCCTCTATAATATCGTATCCTTCATCCTATAGTATTATATATCCTATCCTATCCTCCATCCTATCCTATCCTCTATCCTATCCTATCCTCTATCCTGTCCTATCCTCTATCCTATCCTATTCTCTATATTATCTCATCCTCTATACTATCCTGTACTCTATCCTATCCTATCCTCCATCCTGTCCTATCCTCTATCCTATCCTATTCTCTATATTATCTTATCCTCTATACTATCCTGTACTCTATCCTATCCTATCCTCTATCGTATCTTATCCTCCACCCTATCCTATCCTCTATCCTATCCTATCCTCTGTCCTATCCTATCCTCTATCCTATCCTATCCTCCATCCTATCCTATCCTCTATCCTATCATATCCTCTATCCTATCCAATCCCCTATCCTATCGTCTATCCTATCCTATCCTCTATCCTATCCTATCCTCTATCCTATCCTATCCTGTATCGTATCCTATCCTCTACAATATCCTATCCTCTATCCTATCCTATCCTCTATCCTATCCTATCCTCTATCGTATCGTATCCTCTATGCCATCCAATTCTCTATTCTACCCTCTATCCTATCCGATCCTCTATCGTATCGTATCCTCTATCCCATCCAATCCTCTATCCTATCATCTATCCTATCCTATCCTCAATCCTATCCTATCCTCTATCCTATTCTATTCTCTATACTATCCTATCCTCTATCCTATCCTATCCTCTATCGTATTCTATTCTCTATCCTATCCTATACTCTATCCTATCCTATCCTCTATCCTATCCTATCCTCTATCCTCTCCTATCCTCTATCCTATCCTATTCTCTATATTATCTTATCCTCTATACTATCCTGTACTCTATTCTATCCTATCCTCTATACTATCCTATCCTATCCTATTCTCTATCCCATAATATCCTCAATCCTATCCAATCCCCCATCCTATCGTCTACCCTATCCTATCCACTATCTTATCCTATACTCTACCCTATCCTATCCTCTATCCTATACTATCCTCTATAATATCGTATCCTTCATCCTATAGTATCATATATCCTATCCTATCCTCTATCCTATCCTATCCTCTATCCTATCCTATCCTCTATCGTATCCTATCCTCAATCCTATCCTATCCTCTATCCTAGCTTATCATATCCTCTATCCTATCCTATCCTCTATCCTATCCTATCCTCTACCCTATCCTATCCTCTATCCTGTCCTATCCTCTATCCTATCCTATTCTCTATATTATCTTATCCTCTATACTATCCTGTACTCTATATTATCTTATCCTCTATACTATCCTGTACTCTATTCTATCCTATCCTCTATACTATCCTATCCTATCCTATTCTCTATCCCATAATATCCTCAATCCTATCCAATCCTCTATCCTATCCTCCATCCTATCCTCTATCCTATCCTATCCTCTATCCTATCCTATTCTCTATCCTATCCTATCCTCAATCCTATACTATCCTCAATCCTATCCTATCCTCTATCCTATCCTATCCTCTATCCTAGCCTATCCTCTATCCTATCCTATCCTCTATCCTATCATATCCTCTATCCTATCCTATCCTCAATCCTATCCTATCCTCTATCCTAGCTTATCATATCCTCTATCCTATGCTATCCTCTATCCTATCCTATCCTCTATCCTATCCTATCCTATCCTATCCTCTATCCCATAATATCCTCAATCCTATCCAATCCTCTATCCTATCCTCTATCCTATCCTATCCTCTATCCTATCCTATCCTCAATCCTATCCTATCCTCTATCCTAGCTTATCATATCCTCTATCCTATGCTATCCTCTATCCTATCCTATCCTCTACCCTATCCTATCCTCTATCCTGTCCTATCCTCTATCCTATTCTATTCTCTATATTATCTTATCCTCTATACTATCCTGTACTCTATCCTATCCTATCCGCCATCCTGTCCTATCCTCTATCCTATCCTATTCTCTATATTATATTATCCTCTATACTATCCTGTACTCTATCCTATCCTATCCTCAATCCTATCCTATCCTCTATCCTAGCCTATCATATCCTCTATCCTATCCTATCCTCTATCCTATCCTATCCTCTATCCTATCCTATCCTCTATCCTGTCCTATCCTCTATCCTATCCTATTCTCTATATTATCTTATCCTCTATACTATCCTGTACTCTATCCTATCCTATCCTCTATTCTGGCCTATCCTCTATCCTATCCTATTCCCTATATTATCTTATCCTCTATCCTATCCTATCCTCTATCCTATCCTATTCTCTTTATTATCTTATCCTCTATACTATCCTGTACTCTATTCTATCCTATCCTCTATCTTATCCTATTATCTACCCTATCCTATCATCTATCTTATCCTATCCTCTACCCTATCCTATCCTCTATCGTATACTATCCTCTATAATATCGTATTCTCCATCCTATAGTATCATATATCCTATCCTATCCTCTATCCTATCCTCTATCCTATCCTCTATCCTATCCTCTATCCCATCCTATCGTCTATCCTATCCTATCCTCTATCTTATCCTCTATCCCATCCTATCGTCTATCCTATCCTATCCTCTATCCTATCCTATCCTCTATACTATCCTATCCTATCCTATCCTATCCTCTATCCCATAATATCCTCAATCCTATCCAATCCTCTATCCTATCCTCAATCCTATCCTCTATCCTATCCTATCCTCTATCCTATCCTATCCTCTATCCTATCCTATCCTCTATCCTATCCTATCCTCTATCCTATCCTATCCTCTATCCTATCCTATCCTCTATCCTATCCTATTCTCTTTATTATCTTATCCTCTATACTATCCTGTACTCTATTCTATCCTATCCTCTATCTTATCCTATTATCTACCCTATCCTATCATCTACCTTATCCTATCCTCTACCCCTATCCTATCCTCTATCGTATACTATCCTCTATAATATCGTATTCTCCATCCTATAGTATCATATATCCTATCCTATCCTCTATCCTATCCTCTATCCTATCCTCTATCCTATCCTCTATCCCATCCTATCGTCTATCCTATCCTATCCTCTATCCTATCCAATCCTCTATACTATCCTATCCTATCGTATCCTATCCTCTATCCCATAATATCCTCAATCCTATCCAATCCTCTATCCTATCCTCTATCCTATCCTCTATCCTATCCTATCCTCTATCCTATACTATCCTCTATAATATCGTATCCTTCATCCTATAGTATTATATATCCTATCCTATCCTCCATCCTATCCTATCCTCTATCCTATCCTATCCTCTATCCTGTCCTATCCTCTATCCTATCCTATTCTCTATATTATCTTATCCTCTATACTATCCTGTACTCTATCCTATCCTATCCTCCATCCTGTCCTATCCTCTATCCTATCCTATTCTCTATATTATCTTATCCTCTATACTATCCTGTACTCTATCCTATCCTATCCTCTATCGTATCTTATCCTCTACCCTATCCTATCCTCTATCCTATCCTATCCTCTGTCCTATCCTATCCTCTATCCTATCCTATCCTCCATCCTATCCTATCCTCTATCCTATCATATCCTCTATCCTATCCACTCCCCTATCCTATCGTCTATCCTATCCTATCCTCTATCCTATCCTATCCTCTATCCTATCCTATCCTGTATCGTATCCTATCCTCTACAATATCCTATCCTCTATCCTATCCTATCCTCTATCCTATCCTATCCTCTATCGTATCGTATCCTCTATGCCATCCAATTCTCTATTCTACCCTCTATCCTATCCGATCCTCTATCGTATCGTATCCTCTATCCCATCCAATCCTCTATCCTATCATCTATCCTATCCTATCCTCAATCCTATCCTATCCTCTATCCTATTCTATTCTCTATACTATCCTATCCTCTATCCTATCCTATCCTCTATCGTATTCTATTCTCTATCCTATCCTATACTCTATCCTATCCTATCCTCTATCCTATCCTATCCTCTATCCTCTCCTATCCTCTATCCTATCCTATTCTCTATATTATCTTATCCTCTATACTATCCTGTACTCTATTCTATCCTATCCTCTATACTATCCTATCCTATCCTATTCTCAATCCCATAATATCCTCAATCCTATCCAATCCCCCATCCTATCGTCTACCCTATCCTATCCACTATCTTATCCTATACTCTACCCTATCCTATCCTCTATCCTATACTATCCTCTATAATATCGTATCCTTCATCCTATAGTATCATATATCCTATCCTATCCTCTATCCTATCCTATCCTCTATCCTATCCTATCCTCTATCGTATCCTATCCTCAATCCTATCCTATCCTCTATCCTAGCTTATCATATCTTCTATCCTATCCTATCCTCTATCCTATCCTATCCTCTACCCTATCCTATCCTCTATCCTGTCCTATCCTCTATCCTATCCTATTCTCTATATTATCTTATCCTCTATACTATCCTGTACTCTATATTATCTTATCCTCTATACTATCCTGTACTCTATTCTATCCTATCCTCTATACTATCCTATCCTATCCTATTCTCTATCCCATAATATCCTCAATCCTATCCAATCCTCTATCCTATCCTCCATCCTATCCTCTATCCTATCCTATCCTCTATCCTATCCTATTCTCTATCCTATCCTATCCTCAATCCTATACTATCCTCAATCCTATCCTATCCTCTATCCTATCCTATCCTCTATCCTAGCCTATCCTCTATCCTATCCTATCCTCTATTCTATCATATCCTCTATCCTATCCTATCCTCTATCCTATCCTATCCTATCCTATCCTCTATCCCATAATATCCTCAATCCTATCCAATCCTCTATCCTATCCTCTATCCTATCCTATCCTCTATCCTATCCTATCCTCAATCCTATCCTATCCTCTATCCTAGCTTATCATATCCTCTATCCTATGCTATCCTCTATCCTATCCTATCCTCTACCCTATCCTATCCTCTATCCTGTCCTATCCTCTATCCTATTCTATTCTCTATATTATCTTATCCTCTATACTATCCTGTACTCTATCCTATCCTATCCGCCATCCTGTCCTATCCTCTATCCTATCCTATTCTCTATATTATATTATCCTCTATTCTATCCTGTACTCTATCCTATCCTATCCTCACTCCTATCCTATCCTCTATCCTAGCCTATCATATCCTCTATCCTATCCTATCCTCTATCCTATCCTATCCTCTATCCTATCCTATCCTCTATCCTGTCCTATCCTCTATCCTATCCTATTCTCTATATTACCTTATCCTCTATACTATCCTGTACTCTATCCTATCCTATCCTCTATTCTGGCCTATCCTCTATCCTATCCTATTCCCTATATTATCTTATCCTCTATCCTATCCTATCCTCTATCCTATCCTATCCTCTATCCTATCCTATTCTCTTTATTATCTTATCCTCTATACCATCCTGTACTCTATTCTATCCTATCCTCTATCTTATCCTATTATCTACCCTATCCTATCATCTATCTTATCCTACCCTTACCCTATCCTATCCTCTATCGTATACTATCCTCTATAATATCGTATTCTCCATCCTATAGTATCATATATCCTATCCTATCCTCTATCCTATCCTCTATCCTATCCTCTATCCTATCCTCTATCCTATCCTCTATCCCATCCTATCGTCTATCCTATCCTATCCTCTATCCTATCCTCTATCCCATCCTATCGTCTATCCTATCCTATCCTCTATCCTATCCTATCCTCTATACTATCCTATCCTATCCTATCCTATCCTCTATCCCATAATATCCTCAATCCTATCCAATCCTCTATCCTATCCTCAATCCTATCCTCTATCCTATCCTATCCTCTATCCTATCCTATTCTCTATCCTATCCTATCCTCAATCCTATGCTATCCTCAATCCTATCCTATCCTCTATCCTACCCTATCCGCAATCCTATACTATCCTCTATACTAGCATATCATATCCTCTACCCTATCCTATCATATCTTCTATCCTATCCTATCCTCTATCCTATCCTATCCTCTATCCTGTCCTATCCTCTATCCTATCCTATTCTCTATATTATCTTGTCCTCTATACTATCCTGTACTCTATTCTATCCTATCCTCTATCTTATCCTATACTCTACCCTATCCTATCCTCTATCCTATACTATCCTCTATAATATCGTATCCTTCATCCTATAGTATCATATATCCTATCCTATCCTCTATCCTATCCTATCCTCTATCCTATCCTATCCTCTATCCTATCCTATCCTCAATCCTATCCTATCCTCTATCCTAGCTTATCATATCCTCTATCCTATCCTATCCTCTATCCTATCCTATCCTCTACCCTATCCTATCCTCTATCCTGTCCTATCCTCTATCCTATCCTATTCTCTATACTATCCTATCCTCTGTCCTATCCTATCCTCTATCCTATCCTATCCTCTATCGTATCCTATCCTATCATATCCTCTATCCTATCCTACCCTCTATCCTATCCTATCCTCTATCCTATCCTATCCTATCCTATCCTCTATCCCATAATATCCTCAATCCTATCCAATCCTCTATCCTATCCTCTATCTCATCCTATCCTTTATCCTATCCTTCTCTCTATCCTATCCTATCCTCAATCCTATCCTATCCTTTATCCTATCATATCCTCTATCCAATCCTATCCTCTATACTATCCTATCCTCTGTCCTATCCTATCCTCTATCCTATCCTATCCTCTATCGTATCGTATCCTATATCCTATCCAATTCTCTATCCTACCCTCTATCCTATCCTATCCTCTATCGTATCGTATCCTCTATCCTATCCAATCCTCTATCCTATCATCTATCCCATCCTATCCTCAATCCTATCCTATCCTCTATCCTATTCTATTCTCTATACTATCCTATCCTCTATCCTATCCTATCCTCTATCCTGTCCTATCCTCTATCCTATTATATTCTCTATATTATCTTATCCTCTATACTATCCTGTATTCTATCCTATCCTATCCTCTATCCTATCCTCTCCTCTATCCTATCCTATCCTCTGTCCTATCCTATCCTCTGTCCTGTCCTATCCTCTATCCTATCATATCCTCTATCCTATCCAATCCCCTATCCTATCGTCTATCCTATCCCATCCTCTATAATATCGTATCCTCCATCCTATAATATCATACATCCTATCCTATCCTCTATCGTATCGTATCCTCTATCCTATCCAATTCTCTATCCTACCGTCTATCCTAGCCTATCCTCTATCGTATGGTATCCTCTATCCTATCCTATCCTCTGTCCTATCCTATCCTCTATCCTATCCTATCCTCTGTCCTATCCAATCCCCTATCCTATCGTCTATCCTATCCCATCCTCTATAATATCGTATCCTCCATCCTATAATATCATACATCCTATCCTATCCTCTATCGTATCGTATCCTCTATCCTATCCAATTCTCTATCCTACCGTCTATCCTAGCCTATCCTCTATCGTATGGTATCCTCTATCCTATCCTATCCTCTGTCCTATCCTATCCTCCATCCTATCCTATCCTCTATCCTATCCTATCCTCTATCCTATCATATCCTCTATCCTATCCTATCCTCTATCCTATTCTATTCTCTATACTATCCTATCCTCTATCCTATCCCATCCTCTATCCTATCCTATCCTCTATCATGTCCTATCATCTATCCTATCCTATTCTCTATATTATCTTATCCTCTATACTATCCTGTACTCTATTCTATCCTTTCCTCTATCTTATCCTATCCTCTACCCTATCCTATCCTCTATCTTATCCTATTCTCTACCCTATCCTATCCTCTATAATATCGCATCCTCCATCCTATAATATCATATATCCTATCTTATCCTCTATCCTATCCTATCCTATCCTATCCTCTATCCCATATTATCCTCAATCCTATTCAATTCTCTATCCTACCCTCTATCCTATCCTATCCTCTATCCTATCCTATCCTCTATCCTATCATATCCTCTATCCTATCCTATCCTCTATCCTATCCTATCCTATCCTATCCTCTATCCCATAATATCCTCAATCCTATCCAATCCTCTATCCTATCCTCTATCCTATCCTATCCTCTATCCTATCCTATCCTCTATCCTATCCTATCCTCTATCCTATCCTATCCTCAATCCTATCCTATCCTCTATCCTAGCTTATCATATCCTCTATCCTATCCTATCCTCTATCCTATCCTATCATCTATCCTATCCTATCCTCTATCGTATCGTATCCTCTATCCTATCCAAACCTCTATCCTATCATATATCCTATCCTATCCTCAATCCTATCCTATCCTCTATCCTATTCTATTCTCTATACTATCCTATCCTCTATCCTATCCTATCCTCTATCCTAGCTTATCATATCCTCTATCCTATCCTATCCTCCATCCTATCCTATCCTCTATCATATCCTATCCTCTATCCTGTCCTATCCTCTATCCTATCCTATTCTCTATATTATCTTATCCTCTATACTATCCTGTACTCTATCCTATCCTATCATCTATCCTATCCTATCCTCTATCGCATCGTATCCTCTATCCTATCCAAACCTCTATCCTATCATCTATCCTATCCTATCCTCAATCCTATCCTATCCTCTATCCTATTCTATTCTCTATACTATCCTATCCTCTATCCTATCCTATCCTCTATCCTAGCTTATCATATCCTCTATCCTATCCTATCCTCTATCCTGTCCTATCCTCTATCCTATCCTATTCTCTATATTATCTTATCCTCTATACTATCCTGTACTCTATCCTATGCTATCCTCTATCCTGGCCTATCATCTATCCTATCCTATTCTCTATATTATCTTATCCTCTATACTATCCTGTACTCTATCCTATCCTATCCTCTATCGTATCTTATCCTCTACCCTATCCTATACTCTACCCTATCCTATCCTCTATCCTATACTATCCTCTATAATATCGTATCCTTCATCCTATAGTATCATATATCCTATCCTATCCTCTATCCTATCCTATCCTCTATCCTATCCTATCCTCTATCCTATCCTATCCTCAATCCTATCCTATCCTCTATCCTAGCTTATCATATCCTCTATCCTATCCTATCCTCTATCCTATCCTATCCTCTACCCTATCCTATCCTCTATCCTGTCCTATCCTCTATCCTATCCTATTCTCTATATTATCTTATCCTCTATACTATCCTGTACTCTATATTATCTTATCCTCTATACTATCCTGTACTCTATTCTATCCTATCCTCTATACTATCCTATCCTATCCTATTCTCTATCCCATAATATCCTCAATCCTATCCAATCCTCTATCCTATCCTCCATCCTATCCTCTATCCTATCCTATCCTCTATCCTATCCTATTCTATATCCTATCCTATCCTCAATCCTATACTATCCTCAATCCTATCCTATCCTCTATCCTATCCTATCCTCTATCCTAGCCTATCCTCTATCCTATCCTATCCTCTATCCTATCATATCCTCTATCCTATCCTATCCTCTATCCTATCCTATCCTATCCTATCCTCTATCCCATAATATCCTCAATCCTATCCAATCCTCTATCCTATCCTCTATCCTATCCTATCCTCTATCCTATCCTATCCTCAATCCTATCCTATCCTCTATCCTAGCTTATCATATCCTCTATCCTATGCTATCCTCTATCCTATCCTATCCTCTACCCTATCCTATCCTCTATCCTGTCCTATCCTCTATCCTATTCTATTCTCTATATTATCTTATCCTCTATACTATCCTGTACTCTATCCTATCCTATCCGCCATCCTGTCCTATCCTCTATCCTATCCTATTCTCTATATTATATTATCCTCTATACTATCCTGTACTCTATCCTATCCTATCCTCACTCCTATCCTATCCTCTATCCTAGCCTATCATATCCTCTATCCTATCCTATCCTCTATCCTATCCTATCCTCTATCCTATCCTATCCTCTATCCTGTCCTATCCTCTATCCTATCCTATTCTCTATATTACCTTATCCTCTATACTATCCTGTACTCTATCCTATCCTATCCTCTATTCTGGCCTATCCTCTATCCTATCCTATTCCCTATATTATCTTATCCTCTATCCTATCCTATCCTCTATCCTATCCTATCCTCTATCCTATCCTATTCTCTTTATTATCTTATCCTCTATACTATCCTGTACTCTATTCTATCCTATCCTCTATCTTATCCTATTATCTACCCTATCCTATCATCTATCTTATCCTATCCTCTACCCTATCCTATCCTCTATCGTATACTATCCTCTATAATATCGTATTCTCCATCCTATAGTATCATATATCCTATCCTATCCTCTATCCTATCCTCTATCCTATCCTCTATCCTATCCTCTATCCTATCCTCTATCCCATCCTATCGTCTATCCTATCCTATCCTCTATCCTATCCTCTATCCCATCCTATCGTCTATCCTATCCAATCCTCTATCCTATCCTCAATCCTATCCTCTATCCTATCCTATCCTCTATCCTATCCTATTCTCTATCCTATCCTATCCTCAATCCTATGCTATCCTCAATCCTATCCTATCCTCTATCCTACCCTATCCGCAATCCTATACTATCCTCTATACTAGCATATCATATCCTCTATCCTATCCTATCATATCTTCTATCCTATCCTATCCTCTATCCTATCCTATCCTCTATCCTGTCCTATCCTCTATCCTATCCTATTCTCTATATTATCTTGTCCTCTATACTATCCTGTACTCTATTCTATCCTATCCTCTATCTTATCCTATACTCTACCCTATCCTATCCTCTATCCTATACTATCCTCTATAATATCGTATCCTTCATCCTATAGTATCATATATCCTATCCTATCCTCTATCCTATCCTATCCTCTATCCTATCCTATCCTCTATCCTATCCTATCCTCAATCCTATCCTATCCTCTATCCTAGCTTATCATATCCTCTATCCTATCCTATCCTCTATCCTATCCTATCCTCTACCCTATCCTATCCTCTATCCTGTCCTATCCTCTATCCTATCCTATTCTCTATACTATCCTATCCTCTGTCCTATCCTATCCTCTATCCTATCCTATCCTCTATCGTATCCTATCCTATCATATCCTCTATCCTATCCTACCCTCTATCCTATCCTATCCTCTATCCTATCCTATCCTATCCTATCCTCTATCCCATAATATCCTCAATCCTATCCAATCCTCTATCCTATCCTCTATCTCATCCTATCCTTTATCCTATCCTTCTCTCTATCCTATCCTATCCTCAATCCTATCCTATCCTTTATCCTATCATATCCTCTATCCAATCCTATCCTCTATACTATCCTATCCTCTGTCCTATCCTATCCTCTATCCTATCCTATCCTCTATCGTATCGTATCCTATATCCTATCCAATTCTCTATCCTACCCTCTATCCTATCCTATCCTCTATCGTATCGTATCCTCTATCCTATCCAATCCTCTATCCTATCATCTATCCCATCCTATCCTCAATCCTATCCTATCCTCTATCCTATTCTATTCTCTATACTATCCTATCCTCTATCCTATCCTATCCTCTATCCTGTCCTATCCTCTATCCTATTATATTCTCTATATTATCTTATCCTCTATACTATCCTGTATTCTATCCTATCCTATCCTCTATCCTATCCTCTCCTCTATCCTATCCTATCCTCTGTCCTATCCTATCCTCTGTCCTGTCCTATCCTCTATCCTATCATATCCTCAATCCTATCCAATCCCCTATCCTATCGTCTATCCTATCCCATCCTCTATAATATCGTATCCTCCATCCTATAATATCATACATCCTATCCTATCCTCTATCGTATCGTATCCTATATCCTATCCAATTCTCTATCCTACCCTCTATCCTATCCTATCCTCTATCGTATCGTATCCTCTATCCTATCCAATCCTCTATCCTATCATCTATCCCATACTATCCTCAATCCTATCCTATCCTCTATCCTATTCTATTCTCTATACTATCCTATCCTCTATCCTATCCTATCCTCTATCCTGTCCTATCCTCTAGCCTATTATATTCTCTATATTATCTTATCCTCTATACTATCCTGTATTCTATCCTATCCTATCCTCTATCCTATCCTCTCCTCTATCCTATCCTATCCTCTGTCCTATCCTATCCTCTGTCCTGTCCTATCCTCTATCCTATCATATCCTCTATCCTATCCAATCCCCTATCCTATCGTCTATCCTATCCCATCCTCTATAATATCGTATCCTCCATCCTATAATATCATACATCCTATCCTATCCTCTATCGTATCGTATCCTCTATCCTATCCAATTCTCTATCCTACCGTCTATCCTAGCCTATCCTCTATCGTATGGTATCCTCTATCCTATCCTATCCTCTGTCCTATCCTATCCTCTATCCTATCCTATCCTCTGTCCTATCCTATCCTCTGTCCTATCCAATCCCCTATCCTATCGTCTATCCTATCCCATCCTCTATAATATCGTATCCTCCATCCTATAATATCATACATCCTATCCTATCCTCTATCGTATCGTATCCTCTATCCTATCCAATTCTCTATCCTACCGTCTATCCTAGCCTATCCTCTATCGTATGGTATCCTCTATCCTATCCTATCCTCTGTCCTATCCTATCCTCCATCCTATCCTATCCTCTATCCTATCCTATCCTCTATCCTATCATATCCTCTATCCTATCCTATCCTCTATCCTATTCTATTCTCTATACTATCCTATCCTCTATCCTATCCCATCCTCTATCCTATCCTATACTCTATCATGTCCTATCATCTATCCTATCCTATTCTCTATATTATCTTATCCTCTATACTATCCTGTACTCTATTCTATCCTTTCCTCTATCTTATCCTATCCTCTACCCTATCCTATCCTCTATCTTATCCTATTCTCTACCCTATCCTATCCTCTATAATATCGTATCCTCCATCCTATAATATCATATATCCTATCTTATCCTCTATCCTATCCTATCCTATCCTATCCTCTATCCCATATTATCCTCAATCCTATTCAATTCTCTATCCTACCCTCTATCCTATCCTATCCTCTATCCTATCCTATCCTCTATCCTATCATATCCTCTATCCTATCCTATCCTCTATCCTATCCTATCCTATCCTATCCTCTATCCCATAATATCCTCAATCCTATCCAATCCTCTATCCTATCCTCTATCCTATCCTATCCTCTATCCTATCCTATCCTCTATCCTATCCTATCCTCTATCCTATCCTATCCTCAATCCTATCCTATCCTCTATCCTAGCTTATCATATCCTCTATCCTATCCTATCCTCTATCCTATCCTATCATCTATCCTATCCTATCCTCTATCGTATCGTATCCTCTATCCTATCCAAACCTCTATCCTATCATATATCCTATCCTATCCTCAATCCTATCCTATCCTCTATCCTATTCTATTCTCTATACTATCCTATCCTCTATCCTATCCTATCCTCTATCCTGTCCTATCCTCTATCCTATTATATTCTCTATATTATCTTATCCTCTATACTATCCTGTATTCTATCCTATCCTATCCTCTATCCTATCCTCTCCTCTATCCTATCCTATCCTCTGTCCTATCCTATTCTCTATATTATCTTATCCTCTATACTATCCTGTACTCTATCCTATCCTATCCTCAATCCTATCCGATCCTCTATCCTAGCCTATCATATCCTCTATCCTATCCTATCCTCTATCCTATCCTATCCTCTATCCTATCCTATCCTCTATCCTATCCTATCCTATCCTATCCTCTATCCCATAATATCCTCAATCCTATCCGATCCTCTATCCTATCCTCTATCCCATCCTATCCTCTACCCTATCCTATCCTCTATCCTGTCCTATCCTCTATCCTATCCTATTCTCAATATTATCTTATCCTCTATACTATCCTGTACTCTATCCTATCCTATCCTCCATCCTGTCCTATCCTCTATCCTATCCTATTCTCTATATTATCTTATCCTCTATACTATCCTGTACTCTATCCTATCCTATCCTCAATCCTATCCGATCCTCTATCCTAGCCTATCATATCCTCTATCCTATCCTATCCTCTATCCTATCCTATCCTCTATCCTATCCTATCCTCTATCCTATCCTATCCTATCCTATCCTCTATCCCATAATATCCTCAATCCTATCCAATCCTCTATCCTATCCTCTATCCCATCCTATCCTCTATCCTATCCTACTCTCTATCCTATCCTATCCTCAATCCTATCCTATCCTCCATCCTATCCTATCGTCAATCCTATCATATCTTCAATCCTATCCTATCCTCTATCCTATCCTATCCTCTGTCCTATCCTATCCTCTATCCTATCCTATCCTCTACCCTATCCTATCCTCTATCGTATCGTATCCTCTATCCTATCCAATCCTCTATCCTATCCTCTATCCTATCCTATCCTGTATCCAATCATATCCTCAATCCTATAATATCCTCTATCCTATCCTCTATCCTATCCTATCCTTTATCCTATCCTATCATCAATCCTATCCTATCCTCTCGCCTATCCTATCCTCTACCCTATCCTATCCTCTATCCTATCCTCTATAATATCGTATCCTCCATCCTATAATATCATATATCCTATCCTATCCTCTATCCTATCCTATCCTGTATCCTATCCTATGATCTATCCTATCCTATCCTATATCCTATCCTATCCTCTATCCTATCCTATCGTATCCTATCCTCTATCCTATCCTCTATCCTATTCAATCCTCTATCCTATCCTCTATCCTATTCTATCATCTATCCTATCCTATCCTCAATCCTATCCTATCCTCTATCCTATAATATCCTATCCTCTATATCATAATATACTCAATCCTATCCAATCATCTATCCTATCCTCTATCCTATCCAATCCCCTATCGTATCCTGTATCCCATCCTATACTCTATCCTATCCTATCCTCTATCCTATCCTATTCTCTATCCTATCATATCCTCAATACTATCCTATCCTCTATCCTATAATATCCTCTCACCTATAATATCCTCTATTCTATCCTATCCGCAATCCTATCCTATCCTCTATCCTATCCTATCCTCTATCATATCCTGTCCTCTATTCTATCCTAACCTCTATCCTATTCTATCCTGTATCCTATCCTATCCTCCATCCCATCCTATCCTCTATCCTATCTTATCCCCTATCCTATCCTATCCTCTATCCTATCCTATCCTCTATCCTATCTTATCCCCTATTCTATCCTATCCTCTATCCTATCCAATCGTCTATCGTATCCTCTATCCTATCCTATCCTCTATAATATCCTATCCTCTATCCTATATTATCCTCTATCCTATCCTATCCTCTTTCCTATCCTAACATCTATCCTATCCTATCCTATCCTCTATATCATAATATACTCAATCCTATCCAATCATCTATCCTATCCTCTATCCTATCCAATCCCCTATCGTATCCTGTATCCCATCCTATACTCTATCCTATCCTATACTCTATCCTATCCTATCCTCTATGCTATCCTATCCTCTATCCTATCCTATCCTCTATCCTATCCTATCCTCTATCCTATCCTATCCTCTATCCTATCATCTATCCTATCCTATCCTGTATCCAATCCTATCCTCAATCCTATCCTATCCTCTATCCTATAATATCCTCTATTCTATACTCAATCCTATCCTATCCTCTATCCTATCCTCTATCCTATTCTATCCTGTATCCAATCCTATCCTCAATCCTAACCTATCCTCTATCCTATCCTATCCTCTATCCTATCCTATCCTATCCTATCCTCTATCCCATAATATCCTCAATCATATCCAATCCTCTATCCTATCCTGTATCCTATCCAATCCTCTATCCTATCCTCTATCCTATCCTATCATTTATCCTATCCTATCCTCAATCCTATCCTATCCTCTATCCTATCCAATCCTCTATCCTATCATATCCTCTATCCAATCCTATCCTCTATCCTATCCTATCCTCTGTCCTATCCTATCCTCTATCCTATCCTATCCTCTATCGTATCGTATCCTCTATCCTATCCAATTCTCTATCCTACCCTCTATCCTATCCTATCCTCTATCGTATCGTATACTCTATCCTATCCTATCCTCTATCCTATTCTATTCTCTATAATATCCTATCCTCTATCCTATCCTATCCACTATCCTATCCTATCCTGTATCCTGTCCTATCCTCTATCCTATCCTATTCTCTATATTATCTTATCCTCTATACTATCCTGTACTTTATTCTATCCTATCCTCTATCCTATCCTATCCTCTATCCTCTATCCTATCCTATCCTCAATCCTATCCTATCCTCTATCCTAGCTTATCATATCCTCTATCCTATCCTATCCTCTATCCTATCCTATCCTCTACCCTATCGTATCCTCTATCCTGTCCTATCCTCTATCCTATCCTATTCTCAATATTATCTTATCCTCTATACTATCCTGTACTCTATCCTATCCTATCCTCCATCCTGTCCTATCCTCTATCCTATCCTATTCTCTATATTATCTTATCCTCTATACTATCCTGTACTCTATCCTATCCTGTACTCTATCCTATCCTATCCTCCATCCTGTCCTATCCTCTATCCTATCCTATTCTCTATATTATCTTATCCTCTATACTATCCTGTACTCTATCCTATCCTATCCTCAATCCTATCCGATCCTCTATCCTAGCCTATCATATCCTCTATCCTATCCTATCCTCTATCCTATCCTATCCTCTATCCTATCCTATCCTCTATCCTATCCTATCCTATCCTATCCTCTATCCCATAATATCCTCAATCCTATCCAATCCTCTATCCTATCCTCTATCCCATTCTATCCTCTACCCTATCCTATCCTCTATCCTGTCCTATCCTCTATCCTATCCTATTCTCAATATTATCTTATCCTCTATACTATCCTGTACTCTATCCTATCCTATCCTCCATCCTGTCCTATCCTCTATCCTATCCTATTCTCTATATTATCTTATCCTCTATACTATCCTGTACTCTATCCTATCCTATCCTCAATCCTATCCGATCCTCTATCCTAGCCTATCATATCCTCTATCCTATCCTATCCTCTATCCTATCCTATCCTCTATCCTATCCTATCCTCTATCCTATCCTATCCTCTATCCTATCCTATCCTCTATCCTATCCTATCCTCTATCCTATCCTATCCTCTATCCTATCCTATCCTCTATCCTATCCTATCCTATCCTATCGTCAATCCTATCATATCTTCAATCCTATCCTATCCTCTATCCTATCCTATCCTCTGTCCTATCCTATCCTCTATCCTATCCTATCCTCTACCCTATCCTATCCTCTATCGTATCGTATCCTCTATCCTATCCAATCCTCTATCCTATCCTCTATCCTATCCTATCCTGTATCCAATCATATCCTCAATCCTATAATATCCTCTATCCTATCCTCTATCCTATCCTATCCTTTATCCTATCCTATCATCAATCCTATCCTATCCTCTCGCCTATCCTATCCTCTACCCTATCCTATCCTCTATCCTATCCTCTATAATATCGTATCCTCCATCCTATAATATCATATATCCTATCCTATCCTCTATCCTATCCTATCCTGTATCCTATCCTATGATCAATCCTATCCTATCCTATATCCTATCCTATCCTCTATCCTATCCTATCGTATCCTATCCTCTATCCTATCCTCTATCCTATTCAATCCTCTATCCTATCCTCTATCCTATTCTATCATCTATCCTATCCTATCCTCAATCCTATCCTATCCTCTATCCTATAATATCCTATCCTCTATATCATAATATACTCAATCCTATCCAATCATCTATCCTATCCTCTATCCTATCCAATCCCCTATCGTATCCTGTATCCCATCCTATACTCTATCCTATCCTATCCTCTATCCTATCCTATTCTCTATCCTATCATATCCTCAATACTATCCTATCCTCTATCCTATAATATCCTCTCACCTATAATATCCTCTATTCTATCCTATCCGCAATCCTATCCTATCCTCTATCCTATCCTATCCTCTATCATATCCTGTCCTCTATTCTATCCTAACCTCTATCCTATTCTATCCTGTATCCTATCCTATCCTCCATCCCATCCTATCCTCTATCCTATCTTATCCCCTATCCTATCCTATCCTCTATCCTATCCTATCCTCTATCCTATCTTATCCCCTATTCTATCCTATCCTCTATCCTATCCAATCGTCTATCGTATCCTCTATCCTATCCTATCCTCTATAATATCCTATCCTCTATCCTATATTATCCTCTATCCTATCTTATCCTCTTTCCTATCCTAACATCTATCCTATCCTATCCTATCCTCTATATCATAATATACTCAATCCTATCCAATCATCTATCCTATCCTCTATCCTATCCAATCCCCTATCGTATCCTGTATCCCATCCTATACTCTATCCTATCCTATACTCTATCCTATCCTATCCTCTATGCTATCCTATCCTCTATCCTATCCTATCCTCTATCCTATCCTATCCTCTATCCTATCCTATCCTCTATCCTATCATCTATCCTATCCTATCCTGTATCCAATCCTATCCTCAATCCTATCCTATCCTCTATCCTATAATATCCTCTATTCTATACTCAATCCTATCCTATCCTCTATCCTATCCTCTATCCTATTCTATCCTGTATCCAATCCTATCCTCAATCCTAACCTATCCTCTATCCTATCCTATCCTCTATCCTATCCTATCCTCTATTATATCCTATCCTCTATCCTATCCTATTCTCTATCCTATCCTATCCTGTGTCCTATCCTATCCTCTATCCTATCCTATCCTATCCTCTATCCCATAATGTACTCAATCCTATCCAATCCTCTATCCTATACTCAATCCTATCCTATCCTCTATCCTATCCTATCCTCGATCTTATCCTATCCTCTATTATATTCTATCCTCTATCCTATCCTATCCTCTATCCTATCCTATCCTCTATCCTATCCTATCCTCTATCCTATCTTATCCTCTATCCTATCCTATCCTCTATCCTATCCTATCCTCTATCCTATCCTATCCTATCCTCTATCCCTTAATATCCTCAATCCTATCCTATCCTCTATCCTATCCTATCCTATCCTCTATCCCTTAATATCCTCAATCCTATCCTATCCTCTATCCTATCCTATCCTCTATCCTATCCTATCCTCTATCCTATCCTATCCTCTATCGTATCGTATCCTCTATCCTATCCAATTCTCTATCCTACCCTCTATCATATCCAGCCTCTATCGTATCGTATCCTCTATCCTATCCAATCCTCTATTCTATCATCTATCCTATCCTATCCGCAATCCTATCCTATCCTCTATCCTATTCAATTCTCTATCCTATCCTATCCTCTACCCTATCCTATCCTCTATCCTATCCTCTATAATATCGTATCCTCCATCTTATAATATCATATATCCTATCCTATCCTCTATCCTATCCTATCCTGTATCCTATCCTATCCTCTATCCTATCCTATCCTATATCCTATCCTACCCTCTATCCTATCCTATCGTATCCTATCCTCTATCCTATCCCCTATCCTATCCAATCCTCTATCCTATCCTCTATCCTATTCTATCATCTATCCTATCCTATCCTCTATCCTATCCTATCCTCCATCCTATCCTATCCAATCATATCCTCTATCCCATAATATCCTCAATCCTATCCAATCCTCTAACCTAGCCTCTATCCTATCCTCTATCCTATCCTATCCTCTATCCAATCCTATCCTCTATCCTATCCTATCCTCTATCCTATCCTATCCTATCGTCTATCCCTTAATATCCTCAATCCTATCCAATCCTCTATCCTATCCTCTGTCCTATCCTATCCTCTATCCTATCCTATCCTCTATCGTATCGTATCCTCTGTCCTATCCAATCCTCTATCCTATCCTCTATCCTATCCTATGCTCAATCCTATCCTATACTCTATCCTATCCTATCCTCTATCCTATCTTATCCTCTATCGTATCGTATCCTCTATCCTATTAAATCATCTATCCTATCCTCTATCCTATCCTATCCTCAATCCTATCCTATCCTCTATCCTACCCTATCCTCTATCCTATCTTATCCTCAATACTATCCTGTACTCTATTGTATCCTATCCTCCATCTTATCCTATCCTCTACCATATCCTATCCTCTATCCTATCCTCTATAATATCGTATCCTCCATCTTATAATATCATATATCCTATCCTATCCTCTATCCTATCCTATCCTGTATCCTATCCGATCCTCTATCCTAGCCTATCATATCCTCTATCCTATCCTATCCTCTATCCTATCCTATCCTCTATCCTATCCTATCCTCTATCCTATCCTATCCTCTATCCTATCCTATCCTATCCTATCCTCTATCCCATAATATCCTCAATCCTATCCAATCCTCTATCCTATCCTCTATCCCATCCTATCCTCTATCCTATCCTACTCTCTATCCTATCCTATCCTCAATCCTATCCTATCCTCTATCCTATCATATCCTCTATCCAATCCTATCCTCTATCCTATCCTATCCACTATCCTATCCTATCCTCTATCCTGTCCTATCCTCTATCCTATCCTATTCTCTATATTATCTTATCCTCTATACTATCCTGTACTCTATTCTATCCTATCCTCTATCTTATCCTATCCTCTACCCTATCCTATCCTCAATCTTATCCTATCCTCTACCCTATCCTATCCTCTATAATATCGTATCCTCCATCCAATAATATCATATATCCTATCCTATCCTATCCTCTATCCTATCCTATCCTCTATAATATCGTATCCTCCATCCTATAATATCATATATCCTATCCTATCCTCTATCGTATCGTATCCTCTATCCTATCCAATTCTCTATCCTACCGTCTATCCTAGCCTATCCTCTATCGTATGGTATCCTCTATCCTATCCTATCCTCTGTCCTATCCTATCCTCTATCCTACCGTCTATCCTAGCCTATCCTCTATCGTATGGTATCCTCTATCCTATCCTATCCTCTGTCCTATCCTATCCTCTATCCTATCATATCCTCTATCCTATCCTATCCTCTATCCTATCATATCCTCTATCCTGTCCTATCCTCTATAATATCGTATCCTCCATCCAATAATATCATATATCCTATCCTATCCTATCCTCTATCCTATCCTATCCTCTATAATATCGTATCCTCCATCCTATAATATCATATATCCTATCCTATCCTCTATCGTATCGTATCCTCTATCCTATCCAATTCTCTATCCTACCGTCTATCCTAGCCTATCCTCTATCGTATGGTATCCTCTATCCTATCCTATCCTCTGTCCTATCCTATCCTCTATCCTATCATATCCTCTATCCTATCCTATCCTCTATCCTATCATATCCTCTATCCTGTCCTATCCTCTATCCTGTCCTATCCTCTATCCTATCCTATTCTCTATATTATCTTGTCGTCTATACTATCCTGTACTCTATTCTATCCTATCCTCTATCCTATCCTATCCTCTATCCTGTCCTATCCTCTATCCTATCCTATTCTCTATATTATCTTATCCTCTATACTATCCTGCACTCTATCCTGTCCTATCCTCTATCCTATCCAATTCTCTATATTATCTTATCCTCTATACTATCCTGTACTCTATCCTCTCCTATCATCTATTCTATCCTATCCTCTATCATATCCTATTCTCTATATTATCTTATCCTCTATACTATCCTGTACTCTATCCTATCCTATCCTCAATCCTATCCGATCCTCTATCCTAGCCTATCATATCCTCTATCCTATCCTATCCTCTATCGTATCCTATCCTCTATCCTATCCTATCCTCTATCCTATCCTATCCTCTATCCTATCCTATCCTATCCTATCCTCTATCCCATAATATCCTCAATCCTATCCAATCCTCTATCCTATCCTCTATCCCATCCTATCCTCTATCCTATCCTACTCTCTATCCTATCCTATCCTCAATCCTATCCTATCCTCTATCCTATCATATCCTCTATCCAATCCTATCCTCTATCCTATCCTATCCACTATCCTATCCTATCCTCTATCCTGTCCTATCCTCTATCCTATCCTATTCTCTATATTATCTTATCCTCTATACTATCCTGTACTCTATTCTATCCTATCCTCTATCTTATCCTATCCTCTACCCTATCCTATCCTCAATCTTATCCTATCCTCTACCCTATCCTATCCTCTATAATATCGTATCCTCCATCCAATAATATCATATATCCTATCCTATCCTATCCTCTATCCTATCCTATCCTCTATAATATCGTATCCTCCATCCTATAATATCATATATCCTATCCTATCCTCTATCGTATCGTATCCTCTATCCTATCCAATTCTCTATCCTACCGTCTATCCTAGCCTATCCTCTATCGTATGGTATCCTCTATCCTATCCTATCCTCTGTCCTATCCTATCCTCTATCCTATCATATCCTCTATCCTATCCTATCCTCTATCCTATCATATCCTCTATCCTGTCCTATCCTCTATCCTGTCCTATCCTCTATCCTATCCTATTCTCTATATTATCTTGTCGTCTATACTATCCTGTACTCTATTCTATCCTATCCTCTATCCTATCCTATCCTCTATCCTGTCCTATCCTCTATCCTATCCTATTCTCTATATTATCTTATCCTCTATACTATCCTGCACTCTATCCTGTCCTATCCTCTATCCTATCCTATTCTCTATATTATCTTATCCTCTATACTATCCTGTACTCTATCCTATCCTATCATCTATTCTATCCTATCCTCTATCTTATCCTATCCTCTATCCTATCCTATCCTGTATCCTATCCTATCCTCTATCCTATCCTATCCTCTATCCTATCCTATCCTCCAGCCTATCCTATCCTATCCTATCCTCTATCCCATAATATCCTCAATCCTATTCAATCCTCTAACCTATCCTCTATCCTATCCTCTATCCTATCCTATCCTATCGTCTATCCCTTAATATCCTCAATCCTATCCAATCCTCTATCCTATCCTCTGTCCTATCCTATCCTCTATCCTATCCTATCCTATCCTCTATCGTATCGTATCCTCTGTCCTATGCAATCCTCTATCCTATCCTCTATCCTATCCTATCCTCAATCCTATCCTATCCTCAATCCTATCCTATCCTCAATCCTATCCTATCGTCAATCCTATCATATCTTCAATCCTATCCTATCCTCTATCCTATCCTATCCTCTATCCTATCCTATCCTCCAGCCTATCCTATCCTATCATATCCTCTATCCCATAATATCCTCAATCCTATCCAATCCTCTAACCTATCCTCTATCCTATCCTCTATCCTATCCTATCCTCTATCCTATCCTATCCTATCGTCTATCCCTTAATATCCTCATTCCTATCCAATCCTCTATCATATCCTCTGTCCTATCCTATCCTCAACCCTATCCTATCCTCTATCATATCCTATCCTCTATCCTATCCTATCCTCTATCCTATCCTATCCTGTATCGTATCGTATCCTCTATCCAATCCTATCCTCAATCCTATCCTATCCTCTATCCTATAATATCCTCTATCCTATCCTCTATCCTATCCCATCCTGTATCCTATCCTCTATCCTATCCTATCCTGTATCCTACCCTATCCTCAATCCTATCCTATCCGCAATCCTATCCTATCCTCTACCCTATTCAATTCTCTATCCTATCCTATCCTCTACCCTATCCTATCCTCTATCCTATCCTCTATAATATCGTTTCCTCCATCCTATAATATCATATATCCTATCCTATCCTCTATCCTATCCTATCCTCTATCCTATCCAATCCTCTATCCTATCCTCTATCCTATAATATCCTCTCTCCTGTAATATCTTCTATCCTATCCTCTATCCTATCTTATCTCCTATCCTATCCTATCCTCTATCCTATCCTATCCTCTATCCTATCCTCTATCCTATCCTATCCTGTATCCTATCCTATCCTCAATCCTATCCTATCCTCTATGCTATCCTATCCTGTATCCTATCCTATCCTCTATCGTATCGTATCCTCTGTCCTATGCAATCCTCTATCCTATCCTCTATAATATCCTATCCTCAATCCTATCCTATCCTCTATCCTATCCTATCGTCAATCCTATCATATCTTCAATCCTATCCTATCCTCTATCCTATCCTATCCTCTGTCCTATCCTATCCTCTATCCTATCCTATCCTCTATCCTATCCTATCCTCTATCATATCCTATCCTCTATCCTATCCTATCCTCTAACCTATCCTATCCTGTATCGTATCGTATCCTCTATCCAATCCTATCCTCAATCCTATCCTATCCTCTATCCTATAATATGCTCTATCCTATCCTCTATCCTATCCCATCCTGTATCCTATCCTCAATCCTATCCTATCCTGTATCCTATCCTATCCTCAATCCTATCCTATCCTCTATGCTATCCTATCCTCTATCCTATCCTATCCTCTATCGTATCGTATCCTCTATCCTATCCAATCCTCTATCCTATCCTCTATCCTATAATATCCTCTCTCCTGTAATATCTTCCATCCTATCCTCTATCCTATCCTATACTCAATCCTATCCTATCCTCTATCCTTTTCTATCCTCTATCCTATCTTATCCTCTATCCTATCCTATCCTCTATCCCATAATATCCTGAATCCTATCCAATCCTCTAACCTATCCTGTGTGCTATCCTATCCTCTATCCTATCCTATCCTCTGTCCTATCCTATCCTCTATCCTATCCTATCCTCTATCCTGTCCTATCCTCTATCGTATCGTATCCTCTATCCTATCCTATCCTCTGTCCTATGCTATCCTCTATCCTATCCTATCCTCTATCCTATCCTATCCTCTATCGTATCGTATCCTCTATCCTATCCTATCCTCTATCGTATCGTATCCTCTATCCTATCCAATCCTCTATCCTATCCTCTATCCTATAATATCCTCTATCCTATCCTCTATCCTATCCTATCCTGTATCCTATCCTATCCTCAATCCTATCCTATCCTCTATGCTATCCTATCCTCTATCCTATCCTATCCTATCCTCTATCCCATAATGTCCTCAATCCTATCCAATCCTCTATCCTATCCTCTATCCTATCCTATCCTGTATCCAATCCTATCCTCAATCCTATCCTATCCTGTATCCTATAATATCCTCTATCCTATCCTCTATCCTATCCTATCCTGTATCCTATCCTATCCTTAATCCTATCCTATCCTCTATGCTATCCTATCATCTATCCTATCCTATCCTCTATCGTATCGTATCCTCTATCCTATCCAATCCTCTATCCTATCCTCTATCCTATCCTATCCTCTATCCTATCCTATCCTATCCTCTATCCCTTAATATCCTCAATCCTATCCTATCCTCTATCCTATCCTATCCTCTATCCTATCCTATCCTCTATCCTATCCTATCCTCTATCCTATCCTATCCTCTATCGTATCGTATCCTCTATCCTATCCAATTCTCTATCCTACCCTCTATCATATCCAGCCTCTATCGTATCGTATCCTCTATCCTATCCAATCCTCTATCCTATCATGTATCCTATCCTATCCGCAATCCTATCCTATCCTCTATCCTATTCAATTCTCTATCCTATCCTATCCTCTACCCTATCCTATCCTCTATCCTATCCTCTATAATATCGTATCCTCCATCTTATAATATCATATATCCTATCCTATCCTCTATCCTATCCTATCCTGTATCCTATCCTATCCTCTATCCTATCCTATCCTCTATCCTATCCTATCCTATCCTCTATCCCTTAATATCCTCAATCCTATCCTATCCTCTATCCTATCCTATCCTCTATCCTATCCTATCCTCTATCCTATCCTATCCTCTATCCTATCCTATCCTCTATCCTATCCTATCCTCTATCCTATCCTATCCTCTATCCTATCCTATCCTATCCTATCCTCTATCCCTTAATATCCTCAATCCTATCCTATCCTCTATCCTATCCTATCCTCTATCCCATAATATCCTGAATCCTATCCAATCCTCTAACCTATCCTGTATGCTATCCTATCCTCTATCCTATCCTATCCTCTGTCCTATCCTATCCTCTATCCTATCCTATCCTCTATCCTATCCTATCCTCTATCGTATCGTATCCTCTATCCTATCCTATCCTCTGTCCTATGCTATCCTCTATCCTATCCTATCCTCTATCCTATCCTATCCTCTATCGTATCGTATCCTCTATCCTATCCTATCCTCTATCGTATCGTATCCTCTATCCTATCCAATCCTCTATACTATCCTCTATCCTATAATATCCTCTATCCTATCCTCTATCCTATCCTATCCTGTATCCTATCCTATCCTCAATCCTATCCTATGCTCTATGCTATCCTATCCTCTATCCTATCCTATCCTATCCTCTATCCCATAATGTCCTCAATCCTATCCAATCCTCTATCCTATCCTCTATCCTATCCTATCCTGTATCCAATCCTATCCTCAATCCTATCGTATCCTGTATCCTATAATATCCTCTATCCTATCCTCTATCCTATCCTATCCTGGATCCTATCCTATTCTCAATCCTATCCTATCCTCTATGCTATCCTATCATCTATCCTATCCTATCCTCTATCGTATCGTATCCTCTATCCTATCCAATCCTCTATCCTATCCCCTTTCCTATCCTATCCTGTATCCAATCCTATCCTCAATCCTATCCTATCCTCTATCCTATCCTCTATCCTATCCTCTATCCTATCCTCTATCCTATCCTCTATCCTATCCTCTATCCTATCCTCTATCCTATTCTATCCTGTATCCAATCCTATCCACAATCCTATCCTATCCTCTATCCTATCCTATTCTCTATCCTGACCTATCCTCCATTATATCCTATCCTCTATCCTATCCTATTCTCTATCCTATCCTATCCTGTATCCAATCCTATCCTCAATCCTATCCTATCCTCTATCCTATCCTATCCTGTATCCAATCCTATCCTCAATCCTATCCCATCCTCTATCCTATAATATCCTCTATCCTATCCTCTATCCTATCCTATCCTGTATCCTATCCTATCCTCAATCCTATCCTATCCTCTATGCTATCCTATCCTCTATCCTATCCTATCCTCTATCGTATCGTATCCTCTATCCTATCCAATCCTCTATCCTATCATCTATCCTATCCTATCCTGTATCCAATCCTATCCTCAATCCTATCCTATCCTCTATCCTATAATATCCTCTATTCTATACTCAATCCTATCCTATCCTCTATCCTATCCTCTATCCTATCCTCTATCCTATTCTATCCTGTATCCAATCCTATCCTCAATCCTAACCTATCCTCTATCCTATCCTATCCTCTATCCTATCCTATCCTCTATTATATCCTATCCTCTATCCTATCCTATTCTCTATCCTATCCTATCCTGTGTCCTATCCTATCCTCTATCCTATCCTATCCTATCCTCTATCCCATAATGTACTCAATCCTATCCAATCCTCTATCCTATACTCAATCCTATCCTATCCTCTATCCTATCCTATCCTCGATCCTATCCTATCCTCTATTATATCCTATCCTCTATCCTATCCTATCCTCTATCCTATCCTATCCTCTATCCTATCCTATCCTCTGTCCTATCTTATCCTCTATCCTATCCTATCCTCTATCCTATCCTATCCTCTATCCTATCCTATCCTATCCTCTATCCCTTAATATCCTCAATCCTATCCTATCCTCTATCCTATCCTATCCTCTATCCTATCCTATCCTCTATCCTATCCTATCCTATCCTCTATCCCTTAATATCCTCAATCCTATCCTATCCTCTATCCTATCCTATCCTCTATCCTATCCTATCCTCTATCCTATCCTATCCTCTATCCTATCCTATCCTCTATCGTATCGTATCCTCTATCCTATCCAATTCTCTATCCTACCCTCTATCATATCCAGCCTCTATCGTATCGTATCCTCTATCCTATCCAATCCTCTATCCTATCATGTATCCTATCCTATCCGCAATCCTATCCTATCCTCTATCCTATTCAATTCTCTATCCTATCCTAACCTCTACCCTATCCTATCCTCTATCCTATCCTCTATAATATCGTATCCTCCATCTTATAATATCATATATCCTATCCTATCCTCTATCCTATCCTATCCTGTATCCTATCCTATCCTCTATCCTATCCTATCCTATATCCTATCCTACCCTCTATCCTATCCTATCGTATCCTATCCTCTATCCTATCCCCTATCCTATCCAATCCTCTATCCTATCCTCTATCCTATTCTATCATCTATCCTATCCTATCCTCTATCCTATCCTATCCTCCATCCTATCCTATCCAATCATATCCTCTATCCCATAATATCCTCAATCCTATCCAATCCTCTAACCTATCCTCTATCCTATCCTCTATCCTATCCTATCCTCTATCCTATCCTATCCTCTATCCTATCCTATCCTCTATCCTATCCTATCCTATCGTCTATCCCTTAATATCCTCAATCCTATCCAATCCTCTATCCTATCCTCTGTCCTATCCTATCCTCTATCCTATCCTATCCTCTATCGTATCGTATCCTCTGTCCTATCCAATCCTCTATCCTATCCTCTATCCTATCCTATCCTCAATCCTATCCTATACTCTATCCTATCCTATCCTCTATCCTATCCTATCCTGTATCCAATCCTATCCTCAATCCTATCCCATCCTCTATCCTATAATATCCTCTATCCTATCCTCTATCCTATCCTATCCTGTATCCTATCCTATCCTCAATCCTATCCTATCCTCTATGCTATCCTATCCTCTATCCTATCCTATCCTCTATCGTATCGTATCCTCTATCCTATCCAATCCTCTATCCTATCATCTATCCTATCCTATCCTGTATCCAATCCTATCCTCAATCCTATCCTATCCTCTATCCTATAATATCCTCTATTCTATACTCAATCCTATCCTATCCTCTATCCTATCCTCTATCCTATCCTCTATCCTATTCTATCCTGTATCCAATCCTATCCTCAATCCTAACCTATCCTCTATCCTATCCTATCCTCTATCCTATCCTATCCTCTATTATATCCTATCCTCTATCCTATCCTATTCTCTATCCTATCCTATCCTGTGTCCTATCCTATCCTCTATCCTATCCTATCCTATCCTCTATCCCATAATGTACTCAATCCTATCCAATCCTCTATCCTATACTCAATCCTATCCTATCCTCTATCCTATCCTATCCTCGATCCTATCCTATCCTCTATTATATCCTATCCTCTATCCTATCCTATCCTCTATCCTATCCTATCCTCTATCCTATCCTATCCTCTATCCTATCTTATCCTCTATCCTATCCTATCCTCTATCCTATCCTATCCTCTATCCTATCCTATCCTATCCTCTATCCCTTAATATCCTCAATCCTATCCTATCCTCTATCCTATCCTATCCTCTATCCTATCCTATCCTCTATCCTATCCTATCCTCTATCCTATCCGATCCTATCCTCTATCCCTTAATATCCTCAATCCTATCCTATCCTCTATCCTATCCTATCCTCTATCCTATCCTATCCTCTATCCTATCCTATCCTCTATCCTATTCTATCATCTATCCTATCCTATCCTCTATCCTATCCTATCCTCCATCCTATCCTATCCAATCATATCCTCTATCCCATAATATCCTCAATCCTATCCAATCCTCTAACCTATCCTCTATCCTATCCTCTATCCTATCCTATCCTCTATCCTATCCTATCCTCTATCCTATCCTATCCTCTATCCTATCCTATCCTATCGTCTATCCCTTAATATCCTCAATCCTATCCAATCCTCTATCCTATCCTCTGTCCTATCCTATCCTCTATCCTATCCTATCCTCTATCGTATCGTATCCTCTGTCCTATCCAATCCTCTATCCTATCCTCTATCCTATCCTATCCTCAATCCTATCCTATACTCTATCCTATCCTATCCTCTATCCTATCTTATCCTCTATCGTATCGTATCCTCTATCCTATTAAATCCTCTATCCTATCCTCTATCCTATCCTATCCTCAATCCTATCCTATCCTCTATCCTACCCTATCCTCTATCCTATCTTATCCTCAATACTATCCTGTACTCTATTGTATCCTATCCTCCATCTTATCCTATCCTCTACCATATCCTATCCTCTATCTTATCCTATCCTCTACCCTATCCTATCCTCAATCCTATCCTATCCTCTATCCTACCCTATCCTCTATCCTACCCTATCCTCTATCCTATCTTATCCTCAATACTATCCTGTACTCTATTGTATCCTATCCTCCATCTTATCCTATCCTCTACCATATCCTATCCTCTATCTTATCCTATCCTCTACCCTATCCTATCCTCTATCCTATCCTATCCTGTATCCTATCCCATCGTCTATGCCTTAATATCCTCAATCCTATCCAATCCTCTATCCTATCCTCTGTCCTATCCTATCCTCTATCCTATCCTATCCTCTATCGCATCGTATCCTCTATCCTATCAAATCCTCTATCCTATCCTCTATCCTAACCTATCCTGTATCCAATCATATCCTCAATCCTCTAACCTATCCTCAATCCTATCCTCTATCCTATCCTATCCTATCGTCTATCCCTTAATATCCTCAATCCTATCCGATCCTCTATCGTATCCTCTGTCCTATCCTATCCTCAATCCTATCCTATCCTCTATCCTATCCTATCCTCTATCCTATCCTATCCTCTATCATATCCTATCCTCTATCCTATCCTATCCTCTATCCTATCCTATCCTGTATCGTATCGTATCCTCTATCCAATCCTATCCTCAATCCTATCCTATCCTCTATCCTATAATATCCTCTATCCTATCCTCTATCCTATCCTATCCTGTATCCTATCCTCTATCCTATCCTATCCTGTATCCTATCCTATCCTCAATCCTATCCTATCCTCTATGCTATCCTATCCTCTATCCTATCCTATCCTCTATCGTATCGTATCCTCTATCCTATCCAATCCTCTATCCTATCCTCTATCCTATAATATCCTCTCTCCTGTAATATCTTCTATCCTATCCTCTATCCTATCCTATACTCAATCCTATCCTATCCTCTATCCTTTTCTATCCTCTATCCTATCTTATCCTCTATCCTATCCTATCCTCTATCCCATAATATCCTGAATCCTATCCAATCCTCTAACCTATCCTCTATGCTATCCTATCCTCTATCCTATCCTATCCTCTGTCCTATCCTATCCTCTATCCTATCCTATCCTCTATCCTATCCTATCCTCTATCGTATCGTATCCTCTATCCTATCCTATCCTCTGTCCTATGCTATCCTCTATCCTATCCTATCCTCTATCCTATCCTATCCTCTATCGTATCGTATCCTCTATCCTATCCTATCCTCTATCGAATCGTATCCTCTATCCTATCCAATCCTCTATCCTATCCTCTATCCTATCCTATCCTCAATCCTATCCTATACTCTATCCTATCCTATCCTCTATCCTATCTTATCCTCTATCGTATCGTATCCTCTATCCTATTAAATCCTCTATCCTATCCTCTATCCTATCCTATCCTCAATCCTATCCTATCCTCTATCCTACCCTATCCTCTATCCTATCTTATCCTCAATACTATCCTGTACTCTATTGTATCCTATCCTCCATCTTATCCTATCCTCTACCATATCCTATCCTCTATCTTATCCTATCCTCTACCCTATCCTATCCTCAATCCTATCCTATCCTCTATCCTACCCTATCCTCTATCCTACCCTATCCTCTATCCTATCTTATCCTCAATACTATCCTGTACTCTATTGTATCCTATCCTCCATCTTATCCTATCCTCTACCATATCCTATCCTCTATCTTATCCTATCCTCTACCCTATCCTATCCTCTATCCTATCCTATCCTGTATCCTATCCCATCGTCTATGCCTTAATATCCTCAATCCTATCCAATCCTCTATCCTATCCTCTGTCCTATCCTATCCTCTATCCTATCCTATCCTCTATCGCATCGTATCCTCTATCCTATCAAATCCTCTATCCTATCCTCTATCCTAACCTATCCTGTATCCAATCATATCCTCAATCCTCTAACCTATCCTCAATCCTATCCTCTATCCTATCCTATCCTATCGTCTATCCCTTAATATCCTCAATCCTATCCGATCCTCTATCGTATCCTCTGTCCTATCCTATCCTCAATCCTATCCTATCCTCTATCCTATCCTATCCTCTATCCTATCCTATCCTCTATCATATCCTATCCTCTATCCTATCCTATCCTCTATCCTATCCTATCCTGTATCGTATCGTATCCTCTATCCAATCCTATCCTCAATCCTATCCTATCCTCTATCCTATAATATCCTCTATCCTATCCTCTATCCTATCCTATCCTGTATCCTATCCTCTATCCTATCCTATCCTGTATCCTATCCTATCCTCAATCCTATCCTATCCTCTATGCTATCCTATCCTCTATCCTATCCTATCCTCTATCGTATCGTATCCTCTATCCTATCCAATCCTCTATCCTATCCTCTATCCTATAATATCCTCTCTCCTGTAATATCTTCTATCCTATCCTCTATCCTATCCTATACTCAATCCTATCCTATCCTCTATCCTTTTCTATCCTCTATCCTATCTTATCCTCTATCCTATCCTATCCTCTATCCCATAATATCCTGAATCCTATCCAATCCTCTAACCTATCCTCTATGCTATCCTATCCTCTATCCTATCCTATCCTCTGTCCTATCCTATCCTCTATCCTATCCTATCCTCTATCCTATCCTATCCTCTATCGTATCGTATCCTCTATCCTATCCTATCCTCTGTCCTATGCTATCCTCTATCCTATCCTATCCTCTATCCTATCCTATCCTCTATCGTATCGTATCCTCTATCCTATCCTATCCTCTATCGAATCGTATCCTCTATCCTATCCAATCCTCTATCCTATCCTCTACCCTATAATATCCTCTATCCTATCCTCTATCCTATCCTGTCCTGTATCCTATCCTATCCTCAATCCTATCCTATCCTCTATGCTATCCTATCCTCTATCCTATCCTATCCTATCCTCTATCCCATAATGTCCTCAATCCTATCCAATCCTCTATCCTATCCTCTATCCTATCCTATCCTGTATCCAATCCTATCCTCAATCCTATCCTATCCTGTATCCTATAATATCCTCTATCCTATCCTCTATCCTATCCTATCCTGTATCCTATCCTCTATCCTATCCTATCCTGTATCCTATCCTATCCTCTATCCTAACCTATCCTCTATCCTATCCTATCCTCTATCCTATCCTATCCTCTATTATATCCTATCCTCTATCCTATCCTATCCTATCCTCTATCCCTTAATATCCTCAATCCTATCCTATCCTCTATCCTATCCTATCCTCTATCCTATCCTATCCTCTATCCTATCCTATCCTCTATCCTATCCTATCCTCTATCGTATCGTATCCTCTATCCTATCCAATTCTGTATCCTACCCTCTATCATATCCTATCCTCTAACCTATCCAATCCTCTATTATATCCTATCCTCTATCCTATCCTATTCTCTATCCTATCCTATCCTGTGTCCTATCCTATCCTCTATCCTATCCTATCCTATCCTCTATCCCATAATGTACTCAATCCTATCCAATCCTCTATCCTATACTCAATCCTATCCTATCCTCTATCCTATCCTATCCTCGATCCTAACCTATCCTCTATTATATCCTATCCTCTATCCTATCCTATCCTCTATCCTATCCTATCCTCTATCCTATCCTATCCTCTATCCTATCCTATCCTCTATCCTATCCTATCCTATCCTCTATCCCTTAATATCCTCAATCCTATCCTATCCTCTATCCTATCCTATCCTCTATCCTATCCTATCCTCTATCCTATCCTATCCTCTATCGTATCGTATCCTCTATCCTATCCAATTCTCTATCCTACCCTCTATCATATCCTATCCTCTATCGTATCGTATCCTCTATCCTATCCAATCCTCTATCCTATCATCTATCCTATCCTATCCGCAATCCTATCCTATACTCTATCCTATTCAATTCTCTATCCTATCCTATCCTCTACCCTATCCTATCCTCTATCCTATCCTCTATAATATCGTATCCTCCATCCTATAATATCATATATCCTATCCTATCCTCTATCCTATCCTATCTTGTATCCTAGCCTATCCTCTATCCTATCCTATCCTATATCCTATCCTACCCTCTATCCTATCCTATCGTATCCTATCCTCTATCCTATCCCCTATCCTATCCAATCCTCTATCCTATCCTCTATCCTATTCTATCATCTATCCTATCCTATCCTCAATCCTATGCTATCCTCTATCCTATCCTATACTCTATCCTATCCTATCCTCTATCCTATCCTATCCTCCATCCTATCCTATCCAATCATATCCTCTATCCCATAATATCCTCAATCCTATCCAATCCTCTAACCTATCCTTTATCCTATCCTCTATCCTATCCTATCCTATCGTCTATCCCTTAATATCCTCAATCCTATCCAATACTCTATCCTATCCTCTGTCCTATCCTATCCTCTATCCTATCCTATCCCCTATCGTATCGTATCCTCTATCCTATCAAATCCTCTATCCTATCCTCTATCCTATCCTATCCTGTATCCAATCCTCTATCCTATAATATCCTCTATCCTATCCTCTATCCTATCCTATCCTGTATCCTATCCTATCCTCAATCCTATCCTATCCTCTATGCTATCCTATCCTGTATCCTATCCTATCCTCTATCGTATCGTATCCTCTGTCCTATCCAATCCTCTATCCTATCCTCTATCCTATCCTATCCTCTATCCTATCCAATCCTCTATCCTATCATCTATCCTATCCTATCCGCAATCCTATCCTATCCTCTATCCTATTCAATTCTCTATCCTATCCTATCCTCTATCCTATTCAATTCTCTATCCTATCCTATCCTCTACCCTATCCTATCCTCTATCCTATCCTCTATAATAGCGTATCCTCCATCCTATAATATCATATAACCTATCCTATCCTCTATCCTATCCTATCCTGTATCCTATCCTATCCTCTATCCTATCCTATCCTATATCCTATCCTACCCTCTATCCTATCCTATCGTATCCTATCCTCTATCCTATCCCCTATCCTATCCAATCCTCTATCCTATCCTCTATCCTATTCTATCATCTATCCTATCCTATCCTCAATCCTATGCTATCCTCTATCCTATCCTATCCTCTATCCTATCCTATCCTCTATCCTATCCTATCCTCCATCCTATCCTATCCAATCATATCCTCTATCCCATAATATCCTCAATCCTATCCAATCCTCTAACCTATCCTCTATCCTATCCTCTATCCTATCCTATCCTCTATCCTATCCTATCCTCTATCCTATCCTATCCTCTATCCTATCCTATCCTCTATCCTATCCTATCCTATCGTCTATCCCTTAATATCCTCAATCCTATCCAATCCTCTATCCTATTCAATTCTCTATCCTATCCTATCCTCTACCCTATCCTATCCTCTATCCTATCCTCTATAATAGCGTATCCTCCATCCTATAATATCATATAACCTATCCTATCCTCTATCCTATCCTATCCTGTATCCTATCCTATCCTCTATCCTATCCTATCCTATATCCTATCCTACCCTCTATCCTATCCTATCGTATCCTATCCTCTATCCTATCCCCTATCCTATCCAATCCTCTATCCTATCCTCTATCCTATTCTATCATCTATCCTATCCTATCCTCAATCCTATGATATCCTCTATCCTATCCTATCCTCTATCCTATCCTATCCTCTATCCTATCCTATCCTCCATCCTATCCTATCCAATCATATCCTCTATCCCATAATATCCTCAATCCTATCCAATCCTCTAACCTATCCTCTATCCTATCCTCTATCCTATCCTATCCTCTATCCTATCCTATCCTCTATCCTATCCTATCCTCTATCCTATCCTATCCTATCGTCTATCCCTTAATATCCTCAATCCTATCCAATCCTCTATCCTATCCTCTGTCCTATCCTATCCTCTATCCTATCCTATCCTCTATCGTATCGTATCCTCTATCCTATCAAATCCTCTATCCTATCCTCTATCCTATCCTATCCTGTATCCAATCCTCTATCCTATAATATCCTCTATCCTATCCTCTATCCTATAATATCCTCTATCCTATCCTCTATCCTATCCTATCCTGTATCCTATCCTATCTTCAATCCTATCCTATCCTCTATGCTATACTATCCTCTATCCTATCCTACCCTCTATCGTATCGTATCCTCTATCCTATCCAATCCTCTATCCTATCATCTATCCTATCCTATCCTGTATCCAATCCTATCCTCAACCCTATCCTATCCTCTATCCTATAATATCCTCTATTCTATACTCAATCCTATCCTATCCTCTATCCTATCCTCTATCCTATTCTATCCTCTATCCAATCCTATCCTCAATCCTAACCTATCCTCTATCCTTTCCTATCCTCTATCCTATCCTATCCTCTATTATATCCTATCCTCTATCCTATCCTATTCTCTATCCTATCCTATCCTGTATCCTATCCTATCCTCAATCCTATCCTATCCTCTATGCTATCCTATCCTGTATCCTAACCTATCCTCTATCCTATCCTATCCTCTATCCTATCCTATCCTCTATTATATCCTATCCTCTATCCTATCCTATTCTCTATCCTATCCTATCCTGTGTCCTATCCTATCCTCTATCCTATCCTATCCTATCCTCTATCCCATAATGTACTCAATCCTATCGAATCCTCTATCCTATACTCAATCCTATCCTATCCTCTATCCTATCCTATCCTCGATCCTATCCTATCCTCTATTATATCCTATCCTCTATCCTATCCTATCCTCTATCCTATCCTATCCTCTATCCTATCCTATCCTCTATCCTATCCTATCCTCTATCCTATCCTATCCTCTATCCTATCCTATCCTATCCTCTATCCCTTAATATCCTCAATCCTATCCTATCCTCTATCCTATCCTATCCTCTATCCTATCCTATCCTCTATCCTATCCTATCCTCTATCGTATCGTATCCTCTATCCTATCCAATTCTCTATCCTACCCTCTATCATATCCTATCCTCTATCGTATCGTATCCTTTATCCTATCCAATCCTCTATCCTATCATCTATCCTATCCCATCCTCTATCCTATCCTATCCTCTATCGTATCGTATCCTCTATCCTATCAAATCCTCTATCCTATCCTCTATCCTATCCTATCCTGTATCCAATCCTCTATCCTATCCTCTATCCTGTTCTATCATCTATCCTATCCTATCCTCAATCCTATGCTATCCTCTATCCTATCCTATACTCTATCCTATCCTATCTTCTATCCTATCCTATCCTCCATCCTATCCTATCCAATCATATCCTCTATCCCATAATATCCTCAATCCTATCCAATCCTCTAACCTATCCTTTATCCTATCCTCTATCCTATCCTATCCTATCGTCTATCCCTTAATATCCTCTATCCTATCCAATTCTCTATCCTACCCTCTATCATATCCTATCCTCTATCGTATCGTATCCTTTATCCTATCCAATCCTCTATCCTATCATCTATCCTATCCTATCCGCAATCCTATCCTATCCTCTATCCTATTCAATTCTCTATCCTATCCTATCCTCTACCCTATCCTATCCTCTATCCTATCCTCTATAATATCGTATCCTCCATCCTATAATATCATATATCCTATCCTACCCTCTATCCTATCCTATCGTATCCTATCCTCTATCCTATCCCCTATCCTATCCAATCCTCTATCCTATCCTCTATCCTGTTCTATCATCTATCCTATCCTATCCTCAATGCTATGCTATCCTCTATCCTATCCTATACTCTATCCTATCCTATCCTCTATCCTATCCTATCCTCCATCCTATCCTATCCAATCATATCCTCTATCCCATAATATCCTCAATCCTATCCAATCCTCTAACCTATCCTTTATCCTATCCTCTATCCTATCCTATCCTATCGTCTATCCCTTAATATCCTCAATCCTATCCAATCCTCTATCCTATCCTCTGTCCTATCCTATCCTCTATCCTATCCTATCCCCTATCGTATCGTATCCTCTATCCTATCAAATCCTCTATCCTATCCTCTATCCTATCCTATCCTGTATCCAATCCTCTATCCTATAATATCCTCTATCCTATCCTCTATCCTATCCTATCCTCAATCCTATCCTATCCTCTATGCTATCCTATCCTGTATCCTATCCTATCCTCTATCGTATCGTATCCTCTGTCCTATCCAATCCTCTATCCTATCCTCTATCCTATCCTATCCTCTATCCTATCCAATCCTCTATCCTATCATCTATCCTATCCTATCCGCAATCCTATCCTATCCTCTATCCTATTCAATTCTCTATCCTATCCTATCCTCTACCCTATCCTATCCTCTATCCTATCCTCTATAATAGCGTATCCTCCATCCTATAATATCATATATCCTATCCTATCCTCTATCCTATCCTATCCTGTATCCTATCCTATCCTCTATCCTATCCTATCCTATATCCTATCCTACCCTCTATCCTATCCTATCGTATCCTATCCTCTATCCTATCCCCTATCCTATCCAATCCTCTATCCTATCCTCTATCCTATTCTATCATCTATCCTATCCTATCCTCAATCCTATGCTATCCTCTATCCTATCCTATCCTCTATCCTATCCTATCCTCTATCCTATCCTATCCTCCATCCTATCCTATCCAATCATATCCTCTATCCCATAATATCCTCAATCCTATCCAATCCTCTAACCTATCCTCTATCCTATCCTCTATCCTATCCTATCCTCTATCCTATCCTATCCTCTATCCTATCCTATCCTCTATCCTATCCTATCCTCTATCCTATCCTATCCTCTATCTTATCCTATCCTCTATCCTATCCTATCCTCTATCCTATCCTATCCTCTATCCTATCCTATCCTCTATCCTATCCTATCCTATCGTCTATCCCTTAATATCCTCAATCCTATCCAATCCTCTATCCTATCCTCTGTCCTATCCTATCCTCTATCCTATCCTATCCTCTATCGTATCGTATCCTCTATCCTATCAAATCCTCTATCCTATCCTCTATCCTATCCTATCCTGTATCCAATCCTCTATCCTATAATATCCTCTATCCTATCCTCTATCCTATCCTATCCTGTATCCTACCCTATCCTCTATGCTATCCTATCCTGTATCCTATCCTATCCTCTATCGTATCGTATCCTCTGTCCTATCCAATCCTCTATCCTATCCTCTATCCTATCCTATCCTCAATCCTATCCTATACTCTATCCTATCCTATCCTCTATCCTATCTTATCCTCTATCGTATCGTATCCTCTATCCTATTAAATCCTCTATCCTATCCTCTATCCTATCCTATCCTCTATCTTATCCTATCCTCTACCCTATCCTATCCTCTATAATATCGTATCCTCCATCCTATAATATCATATATCCTATCCTATCCTCTATCCTATCCTATCCTATCCTATCCTCTATCCCATAATATCCTTAATCCTATTCAATTCTCTATCCTACCCTCTATCCTATCCTATCCTCTATCCTATCCTATCCTCAATCCTATCCTATCCTCTATCCTATTCTATCCTCTATCCTATCCTATCCTCTGCCCTATCCCATCCTCTATCCTATCCTATCCTCTATCGTATCGTATCCTCTATCCTTATCCAATTCTCTATCCTACCCTCTATCCTATCCTATCCTCTATCGTATCGTATCCTCTATCCTACCCAATCCTCTATCCTATCCAATCCTCTATCCTATCATCTATCCTATCCTATACTCTATCCTATCCTATCCTCTATACTATCCTGTACTCTATTCTATCCTATCCTCTATCTTATTCTACCCTCTACCCTATCCTATCCTCTATCTTATCCTATCCTCTACCCTATCCTATCCTCTATCCTATCCTATCCTCTATCCTATCATATCCCCTATCCTATCCTATCCTCTATCCTATCGTATCCTCTATACTATCTTATCCCCTATCCTATCCTACCCTCTATCCTATCCTATCCTCTATCCTATCCTATCCTCTATCCTATCCTTTCCTCTATCCTATCCTATCCTCTATCGTATCGTATCCTCTATCCTATCCAATTCTCTATCCTACCCTCTATCCTATCCTATCCTCTATCGTATCGTATCCTCTATCCTATCCAATCCTCTATCCTATCCTCTATCCTATCCGATCCTCAATCCTATCCTATCCTCTATCCTATAATATCCTCTCACCTATAATATCCTCTATCCAATCCTCTATCCTATCCTATCCTCTATCCTATCCTATCCTATCCTCTATCCTATCCTATCCTCTATCGTATCGTATCCTCTATCCTATCCAATCCTCTATCCTATCCTCTATCCTATCCTATCCTGTATCCAATCCTATCCTCAATCCTATCCTATCCTCTATCCTATAATATCCTCTCTCCTATAATATCCTCTATCCTATCCTCTATCCTATCCTATCCTCAATCCTATATTATCCACAATCCTACCCTATCCTCTATCCTAACGTCTATCCTATCCTATCCTCTAATGTATCGTATCCTCTATCCTATCCAATCATCTATCCTAGCCTCTATCCTATCCTATCCTCAATCCTATCCTATCCTCTATCCTATTATATCCTCTATCCTATCTTATCCTCTATACTATCCTGTACTCTATTCTCTCCTATCCTCTATCCTATCCTATCCTCTATCCTATCCTATCATCTATCCTATCATATCCTCAATCCTATCCTATCCTCTACAGTATAATATCCTCTCTCCTATAATATCCTCTCTCCTATAATATCCTCCATCCTATCCTATCCTCAATCCTATCCTATCCTCTATGGTATCGTATCCTCTATCCTATCCAATCATCTATCCTATCCTCTATCCTATCCTATCCTCAATCCTATCCTATCCTCTATCCTATCCTACCCTCTATCCTATCTTATCCTCTATACTATCCTGTAATGTATTCTATCCTATCCTCTATCCTATCCTATCCCCTAACCTATCCTATCCTCTATCGTATCGTATCCTCTATCCTATTAAATCCTCTATCCTATCCTCTATCCTATCCTATCCTCAAACCTATCCTATCCTCTATCCTACCCTATCCTCTATCCTGTCTTATCCTCTATACTATCCTGTACTCTATTGTATCCTATCCTCTATCTTATCCTATCCTCTACCCTATCCTATCCTCTATCCTATCCTATCCTATCCTATCCTATCCTATCCTCTATCCTATCCTATCCTATCCTATCCTATCCTATCCTATCCTCTATCCCATAATATCCTCAATCCTATCCAATTCTCTATTCTAACCTCTATCCTATCCAATCCTCTATCCTATCCTCTATCCTATCCTATCTCGTATCCAATCCTATCCCCTATCCTATCCTCTATCCTATCCTATCCTCTATCCTATCCTATCCTCAAGCCTATCCTATCCTCTATCCTATCCAATCCTATCCTCAATCCTATCCTCAATCCTATCCTATCCTCTATCCTATCCTATCCTCTATACTGTCCTGTACTCTATTCTATCCTGTACCCTATCCTATCCTCAATCCTATCCTATCCTCTATGCTATCCTATCCTCTATCCTATCCTGTATCGTATCGTATCGTCTATCCTATCCAATCATCTATCCTATCCTCTAACCTATCCTATCCTCTATCCTATCATATCCACTATAATTTCGTATCCCCCATCCTATAATATCATATATCCTATCCTATCCTCAATCCTATGCTATCCTCTATCCTATCCTCTATCCTATCCAATCCCCTGTCCTATCGTCTATCCTATCCTATCCTCTATAATATCGTATCCTCCATCCTATAATATCATATATCAAATCCTATCCTCTATCCTATCCTATCCGGTATCCAATCCTATCCTGAATCCTATCCTCAATCCTTTCCTATCCTATCCTCTATCCTATCCTATCCTCTATCATATCCTATCCTCTATCCTATCCTATCCTCAATCCTATCCTATCCTCTACCCTATAATATCCTCTCTCCTATAATATCCTCTATCCTATCCTATCCTCAATCCTATCCTAACCTCTATCTTATTCTATTCTCTATCCTATCCTGTCCTCTATCCTATCCTATCCTCTATCCTATCCTATCCTCGATCCTATCCTATCCTCTATCCTATCCTATCCTCTATCCTATCTTATCCTCTATAATACCCTGTACTCTATTCTATCCTATCCTCTATCTTATCCTATCCTCTATCTTATCCTATCCTCTACCCTATCATATCCTCGATCCTATACTATCCTCTATAATGTCGTATCCTCCATCCTATAATATTATATATCCTATCCTATCCTCTATCCTATCCTATCCTCTATCCTATCCTATCCTTTATCCTATCCTATCCTCTATCCATCCTATCCTCTATCCTATCCTATCCTCTATCCTATCCTATCCTATCCTATCCTCTATCCCATAATATCCTCAATCCTATCCAATCCTCTATCCTATCCTCTATCCTATCCAATCCTCTATCCTATCCTCTATCCTATCCTATCTCGAATCCTATCCTATCCTCTATCCTATCCTATCCCCAGCCTAACCTATTCTCTATCCTATCATATCCTCAATCCTATCCTATCCTCTATCGTATCCTATCCTCTATCCTATCCTATCCTCTGTCCTATCCTATCCTCTATCCTATCCTATCCTCTATCCTATCCTATCCTCTATCGTATCGTATCCTCTATCCAATCCAATCCGCTATCCTACCCTCTATCCTATCCTATCCTGTATCCTATCCTATCCTCTATCGTATCGTATCCTCTATCCTATCCAATCCTCTATCCTATCATCTATCCTATCCTTTCCTCTATCCCATAATATCCTCAATCCTATCATCTATCCTATCGTCTATCCTATCCTATCCTCTATCCTATCATATCCTATCCTCTATCCTATCCTATCCTATCCTCTATCCTATCCTATCCTCTATCCTATCCTATTCTCTGTCCTATCCTATCCTCTATCATATGCTATTCTCTATATTATCCTATCATCTATCTATCTATCCTATCCTGTCCTCTATCCTATCCTATTATCTAACCTATAATATCCTCTATCCTATCCTATCCAATATCCTATCCAATCCCCTATCCTATCGTCTATCCTATCCTATCCTCCATAATATCGTATCCTCTATCCTCTATCCTCTATCCTATCCTCTATCCTATCCAATCCCCTATCCTATCGTCTATCCTATCCTATCCTCTATAATATCGTATCCTCAATCCCATAATATCATATATACTATCCTATCCTGTATCCAATCCTATCCTCAATCCTATCCTATCCTCTATCCTATAATATCCTCTCTCCTATAATATCCTCTATCCTATCCTGTATCCCATCCTATCCTCAATCCTATCCTATCCTCTATCCTATCCTATCCTCAATCCTATGCTATCCTCAATCCTATCCTATCCTCTATCCTATCCTATCCTCAATCCTATCCTAGTCTCTATCCTAGCCTATCATATCCTCTATCCTATCCTATCCTCTATCGTATCTTATCCTCTATACTATCATATCCTCTATCCTATCTTATCCTCTATACTATCCTATCCTCTATCCTATCCTATCCTCTATCCTATCTTATACTCTATCCTATCCTATCCTCAATCCTATCCTGTCCTCTATCCTATCCTATCCTCTATCCTATCCTATCCTCTATCCTATCCTATTCTCTATCCTATCCAATCCCCTATCCTATCGTCTATCCTATCCTATCCTCTATAATATCGTATCCTCCATCCCATAATATCATATATCCTATCCTATCGTGTATCCAATCCTATCCTCAATCCTATCCTATCCTCTATTCTCTATCCTATCCTCTATCCTAACCTATCCTCAATCCTATCCTATCCTCTATCCTATCCTATCCTCTATCCTATCCAATCCTCTATAATATCGTATCCTCCATCCTATAATATCATATATCCTATCCTGTCCTGTATCCAATTATATCCTCAATCCTATCCTATCCTCTATCCTATAATATCATATATCCCATCCTGTCCTGTATCCAATTACATCCTCAATCCTATCCTATCCTCTATCCTATCCTATCCTCTATCCTATCTTATCCTCTATACTATCCTGTACTCTATTCTGTCCTATCCTCAATCCTATCCTATCCTCTATCCTATCCTATCATCTATCCTATCCGATCCACAATCCTATCCTATCCTCTATCCTATCCTATCCTCTATCCTATCATATCCTCTATCCTATCCTATCCTCTATCCTATCCTATCCTCTGTTCTATCCTATCCTCTATCCTATCCTATCCTCTATCGTATCGTATCCTCTATCCAATCCAATCCGCTATCCTACCCTCTATCCTATCCTATCCTGTATCCTATCCTATCCTCTATCGTATCGTATCCTCTATCCTATCCAATCCTCTATCCTATCATCTATCCTATCCTTTCCTCTATCCCATAATATCCTCAATCCTATCCCCTATCCTATCGTCTATCCTATCCTATCCTCTACCCTATCCTATCCCCTATCCTATCCTATCCTCTATCCTATCCTATCCTATCCTCTATCGTATCCTATCCTATCCTCTATCCTATCCTATCCTCTATCCTATCCTATTCTCTGTCCTATCCTATCCTCTATACTATCCTATCCTCTATCCTATCCTATCCTCTATCCTATCTTATCCTCTATACTATCCTGTACTCTATTCTATCCTATCCTCAATCCAATCCTATCCTCTATCCTATCCTATCATCTATCCTGTCCGATCCTCAATCCTATCCTATCCTCTATCCTATCCTATCCTCTATCCTATCATATCCTCTATCCTATCCTATCCTCTATCCTATCATATCCTCTGTCCTATCCTATCCTCTATCCTATCCTATCCTCTATCGTATCGTATAATCTATCCAATCCAATCCGCTATCCTACCCTCTATCCTATCCTATCCTGTATCCTATCCTATCCTCTATCGTATCGTATCCTCTATCCTATCCAATCCTCTATCCTATCATCTATCCTATCCTTTCCTCTATCCCATAATATCCTCAATCCTATCCTCTATCCTATCGTCTATCCTATCCTATCCTCTATCCTATCCTATCCTATCCTCTATCCTATCCTATCCTATCCTCTATCGTATCGTATCCTCTATCCTATCCAATCCTCTATCCTATCATCTATCCTATCCTATCCTATCCTCTATCCTATCCTATCCTCTATCCTATCCTATTCTCTGTCCTATCCTATCCTCTATCCTATGCTATTCTCTATATTATCCTACCATCTATCCAATCCTATCCTCTATCCTATCCTGTCCTCTATCCTATCCTATCCTCTAACCTATAATATCCTCTATCCTATCCTATCCTCTATCCTATCCAATCCCTTATCCTATCGTCTATCCTATCCTATCCTCCATAATATCGTATCCTCTATCCTCTATCCTCTATCCTATCCTCTATCCTATCCAATCCCCTATCCTATCGTCTATCCTGTCCTATCCTCTATAATATCGTATCCTCCATCCCTTAATATCATATATACTATCCTATCCTGTATCCAATCTTATCCTCAATCCTATCCTATCCTCTATCCTATCCTATCCTCTACCCTATCCTATCCCCTATCCTATCCTATCCTCTATCCTATCCTATCCTATCCTCTATCCTATCCTATCCTCTATCCTATCCTATCCTCTATCCTATCATATCCTCTATCCTATCCTATCCTCTATCCTATCATATCCTCTGTCCTATCCTATCCTCTATCCTATCCTATCCTCTATCGTATCGTATAATCTATCCAATCCAATCCGCTATCCTACCCTCTATCCTATCCTATCCTGTATCCTATCCTATCCTCTGTCCTATCCTATCCTCTATCCTATCCTATCCTCTAACGTATCGTATAATCTATCCAATCCAATCCGCTATCCTACCCTCTATCCTATCCTATCCTGTATCCTATCCTATCCTCTATCGTATCGTATCCTCTATCCTATCCAATCCTCTATCCTATCATCTATCCTATCCTTTCCTCTATCCCATAATATCCTCAATCCTATCCTCTATCCTATCGTCTATCCTATCCTATCCTCTATCCTATCCTATCCTATCCTCTATCCTATCCTATCCTATCCTCTATCGTATCGTATCCTCTATCCTATCCAATCCTCTATCCTATCATCTATCCTATCCTTTCCTCTATCCCATAATATCCTCAATCCTATCCTCTATCCTATCGTCTATCCTATCCTATCCTCTATCCTATCCTATCCTATCCTCTATCCTATCCTATTCTCTGTCCTATCCTATCCTCTATCCTATGCTATTCTCTATATTATCCTACCATCTATCCTATCCTATCCTCTATCCTATCCTGTCCTCTATCCTATCCTATCCTCTAACCTATAATATCCTCTATCCTATCCTATCCTCTATCCTATCCAATCCCTTATCCTATCGTCTATCCTATCCTATCCTCCATAATATCGTATCCTCTATCCTCTATCCTCTATCCTATCCTCTATCCTATCCAATCCCCTATCCTATCGTCTATCCTATCCTATCCTCTATAATATCGTATCCTCCATCCCATAATATCATATATACTATCCTATCCTGTATCCAATCCTATCCTCAATCCTATCCTATCCTCTATCCTATCCTATCCTCAATCCTATCCTATTCTCTATCCTAGCCTATCATATCCTCTATCCTATCCTATCCTCTATCTTATCCTATCCTCTACCCTATCCTGTCCTCTATCTTATCCTATCCTCTATCCTATCCTATCCTCTATCCATCCTATCCTCTATCCTATCCTATCCTCAATCCTATCCAATCCTCTATCCTATCCTCTATCCTATCCTATCCTTTATCCTATCCTATCCTCTATCCATCCTATCCCCTATCCTATCCTATCCTCTATCCCATAATATCCTCAATCCTATCCAATCCTGTATCCTATCCTCTATCCTATTATATCCTATCCTCTATCCCATAATATCCTCAATCCTATCCAATCCTCTATCCTATCCTCTATCCTATCCTATCCTCTATCCTATCCTACTCTCTATCCTATCCTATCCTCAATCCTATGCTATCCTCAATCCTATCCTATCCTCTATCCTATCCTATCCTCAATCCTATCCTATCCTCTATCCTAGCCTATCATATCTTCTATCCTATCCTATCCTATCCTATCCTATCCTCTATCCCATAATATCCTCAATCCTATTCAATTCTCTATCCTACCCTCTATCCTATCCTATCCTCTATCGTATCGTATCCTCTATCCTATCCAATCCTCTATCTTTTCATCTATCCTATCCTATCCTCTACCCTATCCAATTCTCTATCCTATCCTATCCTCTATCCTATCCTATCCTCTATCCTATCCTATCCTCTATCCTATTATATCCTATCCTGTATCCCATAATATCCTCAATCCTATCCAATCCTCTATCCTATCCTGTATCCTATCCTATCCTCTATCCTATCCTACTCTCTATCCTATCCTATCCTCAATCCTATGCTATCCTCAATCCTACCCTATCCTCTATCCTATCCTATCCTCAATTCTATCCTATCCTCTATCCTAGCCTATCATATCTTCTATCCTATCCTATCCTCTATCCTATCCTATCCTCTATCCTATCCTATCCTCTGTCCTATCCCATCCTCTATCCTATCCTATCCTCTATTCTATCCAATCCCCTATCCTATCGTCTATCCTATCCTATCCTCTATAATATCGTATCCTCCATCCTATAATATCATATATCCTATCCTATCCTGTATCCAATCCTATCCTCAATCCTATCCTATCCTCTATTCTCTATCCTATCCTCTATCCTAACCTATCCTCAATCCTATCCTATCCTCTATCCTATCCTATCCTCTATCCTATCCAATCCCCTATCCTATCGTCTATCCTATCCTATCCTCTATAATATCGTATCCACCATCCTATAATATCATATATCCTATCCTGTCCTGTATCCAATTATATCCTCAATCCTATCCTATCCTCTATCCTATAATATCATATATCCTATCCTGTCCTGTATCCTATTATATCCTCAATCCTATCCTATCCTCTATCCTATCCTATCCTCTATCCTATCTTATCCTCTATACTATCCTGTACTCTATTCTATCCTATCCTCAATCCTATCCTATCCTCTATCCTATCCTATCATCTATCCTATCCGATCCACAATCCTATCCTATCCTCTATCCTATCCTATCCTCTATCCTATCATATCCTCTATCCTATCCTATCCTCTATCCTATCCTATCCTCTATCCTATCCTATCCTCTGTCCTATCCTATCCTCTATCCTATCCTATCCTCTATCGTATCGTATCCTCTATCCAATCCAATCCGCTATCCTACCCTCTATCCTATCCTATCCTGTATCCTATCCTATCCTCTATCGTATCGTATCCTCTATCCTATCCAATCCTCTATCCTATCATCTATCCTATCCTTTCCTCTATCCCATAATATCCTCAATCCTATCCCCTATCCTATCGTCTATCCTATCCTATCCTCTACCCTATCCTATCCCCTATCCTATCCTATCCTCTATCCTATCCTATCCTATCCTCAATCCTATGCTATCCTCAATCCTATCCTATCCACTATCCTATCCTATCCTCAATCCTATCCTATCCTCTATCCTAGCCTATCATATCTTCTATCCTATCCTATCCTCTATCCTATCCTATCCTCTATCCTATCCTATCCTCTGTCCTATCCCATCCTCTATCCTATCCTATCCTCTATTCTATCCAATCCCCTATCCTATCGTCTATCCTATCCTATCCTCTATAATATCGTATCCTCCATCCTATAATATCATATATCCTATCCTATCCTGTATCCATTCCTATCCTCAATCCTATCCTATCCTCTATTCTCTATCCTATCCTCTATCCTAACCTATCCTCAATCCTATCCTATCCTCTATCCTATCCTATCCTCTATCCTATCCAATCCCCTATCCTATCGTCTATCCTATCCTATCCTCTATAATATCGTATCCACCATCCTATAATATCATATATCCTATCCTGTCCTGTATCCAATTATATCCTCAATCCTATCCTATCCTCTATCCTATAATATCATATATCCTATCCTGTCCTGTATCCTATTATATCCTCAATCCTATCCTATCCTCTATCCTATCCTATCCTCTATCCTATCTTATCCTCTATACTATCCTGTACTCTATTCTATCCTATCCTCAATCCTATCCTATCCTCTATCCTATCCTATCATCTATCCTATCCGATCCACAATCCTATCCTATCCTCTATCCTATCCTATCCTCTATCCTATCATATCCTCTATCCTATCCTATCCTCTATCCTATCCTATCCTCTGTCCTATCCTATCCTCTATCCTATCCTATCCTCTATCGTATCGTATCCTCTATCCAATCCAATCCGCTATCCTACCCTCTATCCTATCCTATCCTGTATCCTATCCTATCCTCTATCGTATCGTATCCTCTATCCTATCCAATCCTCTATCCTATCATCTATCCTATCCTTTCCTCTATCCCATAATATCCTCAATCCTATCCCCTATCCTATCGTCTATCCTATCCTATCCTCTACCCTATCCTATCCCCTATCCTATCCTATCCTCTATCCTATCCTATCCTATCCTCTATCGTATCCTATCCTATCCTCTATCCTATCCTATCCTCTATTCTATCCTATTCTCTGTCCTATCCTATCCTCTATACTATCCTATCCTCTATCCTATCCTATCCTCTATCCTATCTTATCCTCTATACTATCCTGTACTCTATCCTATCCTATCCTCTGTCCTATCCTATCCTCTATCCTATCCTATCCTCTATCGTATCGTATAATCTATCCAATCCAATCCGCTATCCTACCCTCTATCCTATCCTATCCTGTATCCTATCCTATCCTCTATCGTATCGTATCCTCTATCCTATCCTTTCCTCTATCCTATTTTATCCTCTATCCTATCCTGTCCTCTATCCTATCCTATCCTCTATCCTATCCTATCCGCTATCCTATCCTATCCTCAATTTTATCCAATCCTCTAACCTATCCTCTATCCTATCCAATCCTCTATTCTATCCTCTATCCTATCCTATCATCTATCCTATCCTATCCTCAATCCTATCCTATGCTCTATCCTATCCTATCATCTATCCTATCCTATCCTCAATCCTATCCTATGCTCTATCCTATCCTATCCTCTATCCTATCCTATCCTCAATCCTATCCTATCCTCTATCCTATCCTATCCGCTATCCTATCTTATCCTCTATACTATCCTGTACTCTATTCTATCCTATCCTCTATCTTATCCTATCCTCAATCCTATCCTATCCTCTATCCTATTCTATCCTCAATCCTATCCTATCCTCTATCCTATTCTATCCTCTATCCAATCCTATCCTGTATCCTATCCTATCCTCTATCCTATCCTATTCTCTATCCTATCCAATCCCCTATCCTATCGTCTATCCTATCCTATCCTCTATAATATCGTATCCTCCATCCCATAATATCATATATCCTATCCTATCCTGTATCCAATCCTATCCTCAATCCTATCCTATCCTCTATCCGATAATATCCTCTCTCCTTTAATATCCTCTATCCTATCCTCTATCCCATCCTATCCTCAATACTATCCTATCCTCTATCCTATCCTATCCTCAATCCTATGCTATCCTCAATCCTATCCTA